>NC_064429.1:36016777-36316777 GCF_023375975.1 Astyanax mexicanus
CATTATTGGAAACCCCTACCTTGGGCTTCTACTCACTTTGGCCACTTTATTAGAAACATCTGAATAGATTACATTGTATAACCGGACACTTTATTGGAAACACCCACCTACATTACATTGTCTAACTGGCCACTGGAAGCCCCTCCCTTTGTGCCAATTTATTAGGAACACCCCCATTTTAGCTTTTAGCATTTTAGCTCCACTTTTTGGGCTTTCACTCACTTTGGCCACTTTATTAGAAACACCTAAATTACAGTATACTACACTAACCGGCCACTTTATTAGAAACACCTAAATTACTGTATACTACACTAACCGGCCACTTTATTAGAAACACCTAAATTACAGTATACTACACTAACCGGCCACTTTATTAGAAACACCTCTCACTGTAACTCACCTGAGGGGGTTGAGGCGTGGTTCAGAGCGGTCTCGTGGGGGTCTGGGCAGCAGGGTGGTCGGGTTTCTCCCGGGTTCTGTATCTGCCGGGACGTGGGGGCTTCTGCCGGGGCGTGAGGAGGACAGGGCGGGGCAGGTGTGTGACGGTTCCAGGGAGCGCCGGTCTGGGCTTTTATACGCCCCCATAGACTCGCCCTTCCAGTGGGGTCCCGGGCTGGTAGAGCGGGACGAGTGGGCGCTGGAGCTTTTACTGTGAGGAGCCGGACCCGCTGCCTTACCCTGCTGATACCGGTGAGCTGAGGACACAACACAACATTTACATAAATACATATACTCATCTATACCCACCGAGAATATACACATCTATACTCATACCCATCCATACCTATACCTAGGATATACACATCTATAGTCATACCCATACTTAGGATTTACACATCAATATCCATATCTATACATCAATATACATACCTATACCCATTTATACACACCTAGGATATACACATCTATATCCATATTTATCCATATCTATACATCTATATTCATACCTATACCCATCCATACCCATACCTAGGCTATACACACATCTATATCCGTATCTACACATCTATATAAATATCTATAACCATTTATACCAACTGAGGCTATATACACCTCTATATCCATATCTATACATCAATATACATACCTATACCCATCCATACCCATACCTAGGCTATACACACATCTATATCCATATCTACACATCTATATAAATATCTATAACCATTTATACCCACTGAGGCTATATACACCTCTATATCCATATCTATACATCAATATACATACCTATACCCATCCATACCCATACCTAGGATATACACACATCTATACCCATATCTATACATATCTACACATCTAAAGAAATACCTATACCCATCTATACTCACCTAGGATATACACACATCTATATCCATATCTACACATTTATATAAATATCTATACCCGTCCATACCCACTGAGGCTATATACACCTCTATATCCATATCTATACATCTATACCCACCTAGGATACACACATCTATATCCATATCCATTCATACCAATACATATATAGAAATACCTATACCCAACCATACCCACCGACACTATACACATCTATAACCAAATCCATCCATACCTGTACAGCTATAGAAATACCAATAACCATCTAGGCTATACATATCTATATCCATATCCATTCATACCAATACATCTATATAAATATATATATATACTCATCTATACACACCCAGGCTATATAAATCTATATCCATACATATATACCAATAATCATCCATAACTATACATCTATAAAAAATACCTATACATATCCATACCCACCCAAGTTATACACACCTATATCTACTGTATATCTATACATCTACAGAAATACCTATACCCATCCATACCCACCCAAGTTATACACATCTATAATTCTCTACCCATATCTATCCATACCTATACATCTATATAAATAATAATTAATTATTAATAAGATAATTAGTAGGAAAATCAGATGGGAATCCCATCATTTCATCACTTCTGTGTTTTTGTTTCTAAACATTAAAAACAATCCATAAATAGATTATGAGTAATAATAGAGCTTCCGTTATTCTGAGGTATAGTAGATATATGTCATTTCTGAGAGCGTGGAAATTTCCTAACGTCACAGAGAGAGGAAGTGTTCTGTACAGACCCTCTAAACCCGATGCTGAAACCAGCAGAACCTGAATATAGCAGAGGATTGTGAAACTAAAAGCGCTGGTGCCCACGCTCTGACCCACGCCGTGACGCTCCAGCGGTTATGAGGCGTCAGAACAGGAAGTGACCTCACCGAAGGCGTTGCAGCGACAGGGGTCGTGTTTATCCAGGTAATGCTCCAGCGTGTCCCAGCCTCCGCCCACTCGCACCATCACATGAGTCCTCAACACCTGCAGAGAAACATATACACACCTTTATATACCTGCATACATACAATACAATATATACCCTACCTATAGCTACATATCTATATATATCTATATCCATCTATACCTGTACTCATACCTATATCCATAACCTATACCCATCTATATCCATACATATACCATCTACTGTATATCCTTTAGTATACCATCTATATCTATCTATATCCATACCTATATCTATCAACATCTAATATATCTATCTATAGCTATACCTTTGCCCCTCTATATCCATATATATCTTTCTATATCCAAACCTATATCCATCTATTTCTGTCTATATCCATGTCAATAGGCTATGTTCATACCCTAGGCGTTATTCATTCATAGTCATATTAACATAAGCTATAACCATCTATATCTATACTAGGGCTGGCCCGAATAGCGTTTTTTGAGCTCCGGATATTCGGCACTGATTCGAAGCGAATATTCGAATATTCGTTTTTTTTAAAAAGAGGTAAAAAAAAAAAAAAAAAAAAGCAAATCACGGCCCCTTTAATCCACTGGAAAATGTTCAATTTGCTCTGACCGACGAGACATATTCACCCCGGATTTTTGGTGTTTTTATCCCGGATTTTTGTGTTTTCACCCCATATTTTTTCTGTGTTTTTATCCCGGAATTTCTGCTGCCCTACACCGCGGCTTATCCGCTGCGTAAGCAGGCTAGGAGGCTGCTGCACGGTTTCTCCGCTGCGCAAGCCAGCCCAGTAAATTGCTGTTTGTGTTTTCACACTTAGGCTATTTGCTTAAAAAAAACAAACAAAAAAAACGTTTGTTCAGGAAGTATTTTATATTCTTAAACATTGTTGATTATATTAGAGGACAGTCATTGTAAACTGTACTTGGTCTATTTCGGTTAAAGGATCGTGCAGGGCATAGCCGTATTACTGATTTTGTATTTTTGCACTTGGGCTATAAGCTCAATATTAAATATTTCGTTTGCTTAGAAATTATTTTATATTTTTAAACCATTTTAAATTATATTAGATAAGAGGAAATTCGTTCAGACATCATTTTTGTAGGCCAGGCTTTTGTAACCGATTTAGCCCCTACTGTTGCCACATTACCCCTTACGTTTTATTATATAAATCAGTTTCGAAGAGCCTGCATTTTTTTTATCATGTATAATAGAGGTCTGCGCGAGATTTTTAAACCCACTCTTCCACGCTCCGAGTTTCTGTCTCGTTACCGCGCCGCAAAAAAATTGCTTCTTTTAATCCCGCGCCCGCCCGCCACATACACATTTCTGCCGCTCCCGCCCCACGTTCCTAATATAAATTAAATAAACTACATTTAATGCTTCAAATTTACTTATATATTTATTAAAACAGCAGCGCTGAATAGTGTGGTCCCGTTCCTTACCCCAGTCCAAACACCATCGGTGTGTGCGTGTGTGTGTCGGTCCATCCTGCGCGTTGAGAGTTTTCTTTAGGTTTTTTTTTTTACAATTATTACAGTTTTCTTAACTATTTATTAATTTGCTCCCGCATCGTCTGGATTAAACTCCCGCTCCAGCCAATAACAGTTCAGTTCTGTCCCACGCGCAAGATATTCTGACGGGACCCGCGAGAACAGAAGTGGTTAGAGTGAGGTGGAACTCTGGAAAGGAGAAAAAAAACGAATATCCGAATACCAAAATTAAAAACCGAATACCTACTCAACGAACGAATATCCGAATACCCGAATATTCGGGTCCAGCCCTAATCTATACCCATCCATAACCATACTTATACCTATATCCATACACTATATATATATACATATATATATATATATATATATATGTATATATATATATATACATATATATATTAGGGCTGCCACGATTAGTCGACTAGTCACGATTATGTCGACTATAAAAATAGTCGACGACTAATTTAATAGTCGATTAGTCGTTTTTTTTTTTTCTTTGTTTTTCTCTCCAAACTGCTGCGACTGCCTTTCTGTCCTGGACGCACATGCGCAGTAGTGGAAACCGGGGTAGGTAGTGGACGACATCTCAGGACATTATACAGACAGGCTCTGGTTTCATGGCTACCCCGCTACAGAACTCAAAAGTGTGGGATCACCAAGAAAATAAAAGTGAAACGCGTGCAATGCAATATCTGCAATGAAGAACTTGCCTTCCTCGGCAGCACAACCGCGATGCACGAGCACCTGAAAAGGAGGCATGTTGTGGCTGATTAAATGACGAAGAAGCTAAATTGCTATTTAGCTGCTAAAATTAGCGTAAACAGAGCGTTAACTTAGTACTTAACTTACTCATCTTGATAGCTTTAAAACAGAGGTCACTAATAGGCGGACCGCGATCCGGATCCGGACCCAGACGTCGTCACAAATGCCGGCCCAAACCGATAAACTACAGAGAAGGATTTCATTCTGACAGTGGCTTCTGTTTTCAGTGCTTTTCGGTGCAGTAAACTCACAGATCAGTCATGTGTGGTGTAAAATCACCAAACGCTCTCCTCTGCCAATCAGATCTGTGCAGACCGCTGCCCTGTGTACGGTAATGTACACAATATCTGGACAGAGAGGCATTTTTTATTAATATACTTTTTTTTCATAATAGTTCAAACAACCTCACGGTTGAGATGTTTCATAAATGCCAGTGCCTTCTCCTTATTTTACACAGTTGTTTACACTTTATGCTAAACAGTAAAATAATTGTCTGTTACAACAAGCTGCATATTTCATTAAAGGTTTAATGAACTATGATTTTAATTGTTTTTATTTTTAGTTAGCATATAGCTGAAATCTAATGTTGGTTGTATAATAGCAGCTGCATTCTATTGTGATAAACTGTGTTTTATATTCAATTAACGTATGATCCGATTAGTCGACTAATCATAAAAAATAATCGGTGATTAGTCGACTATAAAAATAATCGTTTGTGGCAGCCCTAATATATATATATATATATATGCATCCATATACAATTATATAATAACATCCATCTATCCATATCTGTTTATATTCATCCATACATTCCATTCCCTTCCCTTCCCTTCCATATCCATCCACATCAATAATAGTTAATACCAATGTCCAATCTATAGTTAATATATTTAAATAAAATATATTATTAATATAATAATATTGATATTTAAACACTGAAATATTATTCGATTCATCTACTCATTCACACATTCTCACATCCTTTCACATCACATCCATTCACACACACACACACACACACACACAATAGCAGCACTGCAGATCAATGGAGATGCAGATAATACAAGAGGGGGCAACATGCTGGGCAGCTGGGCAGTAGATCTTAGACCCACACACACACACACACACACACACTCATATTCTCACACACACTCACACACACACACACACACACACACAATCCTATGCTCACACACACACTCACAATTACGTAACATTACTTTTGGGCACCCCACTCCGCCTGCTCATTATCATGACAACACACTATTATTAAGCTGGAACACACACACACACACACACACACACACACACACACACTCACTCCACCACTCCTATCAGTCTATTCTCTCTCTCTCTTTGATGAAGAGAAAGTGTGTGTGTGTGTGTGAGTGTGAGTGTGTGTGTGTGTGTGTGTGTGGGCTCTTGGCTGTGAAACGCTGTACAGGGGTGTTTCCTGTTGAGTGTGTGAGTAGTATGGGGTCTGTGCTGCTGGAGGATGATGACACACACACACACACACACACACACACACAGACACACACACACACACACACACACAGACACACACAGCCCAGCCCTGGTGTGAAACAATGAACATGAAATTATGACATGCTGATATCATCACTGATTACAGCAGAGCCTCCAGCCAATTCAGTTCCCAACACAGTATGAATCATCCACACACACACACACACCTACATCATCTATACAACAATAACAATATAACCACAGCTATTATTCTGTATATATACTGCAGGTAAGGGTCTCCAGTCTGAGCCTGAGGTTGTGTCGGAGCTGAGGTGGTGTCGGAGCTGAGGTTGTGTCGGAGCTGAGGTGTAGTCGGAGCTGAGGTGGTGTCGGAGCTGAGGTGGTGTAGGAGCTGAGGTGGTGTCGGAGCTGAGGTTGTGTCGGAGCTGAGGTGGTGTCTGAGCTGAGGTGGTGTTGGAGCTGAGGTGGTGTCGGAGCTGAGGTGGTGTAGGAGCTGAGGTGGTGTCGGAGCTGAGGTTGTGTCAGGGCTGAGGTGGTGTCGGAGCTGAGGTGGTGACGGAGCTGAGGTGTGTCGGAGCTGAGGTTGTGTCGGAGCTGAGGTTGTGACGGAGCTGAGGTGGTGTCGGAGCTGAGGTTGTGTCGGAGCTGAGGTTGTGTCGGAGCTGAGGTTGTGTCGGAGCTGAGGTGGTGTCGGAGCTTAGGTGGTGTCTGAGCCTGAGGTTGTGTTGGAGCTGAGGTTGTGTCTGAGCCTGAGGTGGTGTCGGAGCTGAGGTTGTGTCGGAGCTGAGGTGGTGTCGGAGCTGAGGTGGTGTAGGAGCTGAGGTGGTGTCAGAGCTGAGGTTGTGTCGGAGCTGAGGTGGTGTCGGAGCTGAGGTGGTGTCGGAGCTGAGGTTGTGTCGGAGCTGAGGTGGTGTCGGAGCTGAGGTGGTGTCGGAGCTGAGGTGGTGTAGGAGCTGAGGTGGTGTCGGAGCTGAGGTTGTGTCGGAGCTGAGGTTGTGTCGGAGCTGAGGTGGTGTCTGAGCTGAGGTGGTGTCGGAGCTGAGGTGGTGACGGAGCTGAGGTGTGTCGGAGCTGAGGTTGTGTCAGAGCTGAGGTTGTGTCGGAGCTGAGGTGGTGACGGAGCTGAGGTGGTGTCGGAGCTGAGGTTGTGTCGGAGCTGAGGTGGTGTCTGAGCCTGAGGTTGTGTTGGAGCTGAGGTTGTGTCTGAGCCTGAGGTGGTTTCGGAGCTGAGGTTGTGTCGGAGCTGAGGTTGTGTCGGAGCTGAGGTGGTAACGGAGCTGAGGTGGTAACGGAGCTGAGGTGGTAATGGAGCTGAGGTGGTAACGGTGGTGTTGTACCCACCCAGGCTATATCCATCTATATGCATGCAAATACTCTAAGGTGCTAAGGTGGTTTCGGAGCTGACCATATCTAGTATAGGTTGGTAAGGGTTACGAGCACAGTGACAGAGGTGTAGAGTTGAGATTGTTAGGGAGCTGAGACAGTTGCGGAGCTAATAAAAGTTAGGGAGCTGAAATGGTTGCAGAGCTGAGCATGCCCAGTGTGTTAGTAAGTGTTAATAGCAGTGTAGCAGAAATGTTTGCGGAGCTAATACAGTTGCGGAGCTGAAATGGTTGCGGAGTTGAGATGGTTAGTAAGGGTAACAGTAAAGAGGCAGAGTTGGCTGTAGAGCTGAGATAGTTAAGGGGCTGAGACAGTTACGGAGCTGAGCTTGCCAGGTGTTAATAGCACTGTGGCAAAAATGTTTGCGGGGCTTATACAGTTGTGGAGCTGAGATGGTTGCGGAGCTGAGATGGTTAAGGTGCTGAGACAGTTACGGAGCTAAAAGGTTTGCAGAGCTGAGATGGTTGCGGAGCTGAGATGGTTTGGATCTGAGACGGTTGCAGAGCTGAGACAGAGAGCTGAGACGGTTAGAGAGCTGAGACGGTTATAGAGCTGAGATGGTTGTGAAGCTGAGACAGTTACGGAGCGGAGATGGTTAGTAAGAGTTAACAGCAAAGAGGCAGAGTTGGCTGTAACACTGAGATGGTTAGGGGACTAAGACAGTTGTGGAGCTGAGATGGTTGCGGAGCTGAGCATATCTGATGTGTCATTAATGGTTAAGAGCAAAGTTGCAGAAATGAATGTACAGCTGAGATGGTTACGGAGCTGAGCTGGTTACGAAGTTGAGGTGGTTAGTAAGGGTTAACAGCAAAGTCGCAGAAATGAGCTGAGATGGTTGCGGAGCTAAGCTGGTTACGGAGTTGAGGTGGTTAGTAAGAGTTAACAGAACAGTAGCACAGAAACTAACTCAGCTAAGATTCAGACGATGACCTTCAGGCTTCAGTGAGATAAAGTCAGGAGAGGAAATGACATAGGCCTCTATTTCTGTTTACAATGTTCATATGAACAGGCGTGGTGGAGTCTGAATAGAGCACAATAACACACACACACACACACACTACGTCTCCATCTACACAATAATACACACACCCACCCACCCACACCGCCTCCATCCACACAATAACACACCCACCCACTGTGCCGTCACCCAACTGTAAACACCATTCAGAGCTCAGAATGACTGATTATCAGTATAAATCATTATCAAAGCCTCACTTCTAATTATAGACCTGCAGGGGCTTATGGGAATTCCCTTTAGTACACACACACAAACACACACACACACACAATAAATAACACACTTCATTATTGGCCTTCTAGGCCTGGGTTCATCATAATCTACATCCACATAAACTCTGGTTCATCCTGCCGAGACCAACTTCTAAACTAAACAGCTCCGTACCATTATCCCCCCTCTACCAAACTTTACACTCGGCACAATGCAGTCAGACTGGTCCAATCGTATTGCCAGATAAAGAAATGCGAGTGAGGAAGATCTTACCCTGATGAAGATGAGCGCGCTGGAGTCACCCACTTTGTATTTCCCATCAGACACCTTGGTCATGGGGAACTGGGACGGACACGAGCACTGACCCAGGATCTCCCGTACCTGCACACAGACAATACACACAAATAATCAATAATCACACATTATATATTATGCTTTATGTACATAAATACATATAATACATATACCAAATGCATATTACATGTATAATCAAGAGGAAGATGGATGATCACAAGCCATCAAACCACCAAACTGAACTGCTTGAATTTTTACACCAGGAGTAAAGCAGCATAAAGTTATCCAAAAGCAGTGTGTAAGACTGGTGGAGGAGAACATGATGCCAAGATGCATGAAAACCAGGATTATTCCACCAAATATTGATTATTTCTGAACTCTTAAAACTTTATGAATATGAACTTGTTTTCTTTGCATTATTTGAGGTCTGAAAGCTCTGCATCTTTTTTTGTTATTTCAGACATTTCTCACTTTCTGTAAATAAATGCTCTAAATGAGAATATTTTTATTTGGAATTTGGGAGAAATGTTGTCTGTAGTTTATAGAATAAAACAACAATGTTCATTTTACTCAAACATAAACCTATAAATAGCAAATTCAGAGAAACTAATTCAGAAACTGAATTAGCTGTATATATATACAGTATGTGTCTGTATGTAATAGTTTTATGCCCCATCTGTATTATATATCAGAATCTGTCAACAGCGTCTCATCAGGTTGAGAATATAATTGAGTTCTGATGAGAGAGAGCTGAGTCACAGCCCTCATCTCCCATACACAGGGTGTGTGTGTGTGTGTGTGTGTAAGTGTGTGTGTGTGTGTGTGTGTGAGAGTGTGTGTGTTTAGGGATGGTAAGGCAGGTTTTTACAGCACTGTTGGGTGGGATGCAAACCTCAACATTACACTACTCTCTCTCTCTCTCTCTCTCTCTCTCTCTTTCTTTGTCCTCTTTTTCCCTGTACCAGTCTCTCTCGCTCTGCTGGAACTGGTGTATACTTTGATGTTATTCTGGGATGTTCTCTCTCTCTCTGAGTCAAAGGCGTGTGCCCACACGTCAACAGAGAGACAGAAAGAGAGAGAGAGAGAGAGAGAGAGAGAGAGAGAGAGAAAGCTTACCCTCCTAATAAACAGTAACTATCCAGCCTAGAACTAAAGACTACAGTTATAATGTATATTTAATTCAATATATATTTAATTCAGTACATTCAAATAACTTCAGTTCAGTTCAGTTCAGGTAATTCAGATCAGATTTACCCAATTCAATTCCATTGCCTGGATGTAACTGCATAATAAACATGCATGGAAAAAAACTAGTACAGGATCAACACAGGACTATCACAGGTCTATTACAGAACCACCACAAAACTATTACAGGATCAACACAGGACAATTACAGGATCAATTTAGGCCCACCACAGGACTAGTACAGGATCAACACAAGACTATTACAGGACTAGAACAAGACCAGATATTGTTTGCCCACCACTCCACCCTGCACACCAACATGCAGTTCCAAGAAGGTGTTTCTAATAAAATGGCCAGTGCCTTTACAAAACATTGGCTTTTCTGAAGCACATGTTCCAGCACCACACACACCATCAGAAAAATAAACTGCCAATGTAAACGTGCCAAAATAAAGCATCAAAAGAAAACGGCAAAATAAAAGTGTAAGATGACACTTAAATAAATAACAATGGCAAAATAAAAGCATTAAAATTATACACAGATATAAAAAGAGGTAATAAAAGCACCCAACTAAAAAACACCAAAAATTAAAGTGTCAAAATAAAAGTTTTTTTGTGTGTGTGTGTGTGTGTGTGTGTTGGTGATTTTTCCACATTATTGCAGGGCTGGATGATGGTGGAGCTGCAGTTGGGATGTTCTATAATTAGCCTCTCTTTAATAACCACTTAAGCTGACAGTTATACCCTCACATAAACACCGCTGAGCCTGTCTGACCCACACACACACTATACACACACACACACACTATACACACACACACTGCAAACACACACACTGCAAACACACACACTGCTGTAATTTCCCAACAGCAGAAAAGTTACCATGCCCACCTACACCAGCTCTCTCTCTTATATATATATACATTCTCTCTGTCTCTCTCTCCCTGTCTCTCTCTCTCTCTCTCTCTCTGTGTGTGAGCAGTAGACAGACGGTGAGTTAGTGGAAAGATATATGGGGGGGGGGGGGCTCGGCCGCCGCTGTGACTCTCTTTCCTTTTACAGAAACGCCTTTTCCCTAAAACACTCGTTCACTCAACCACCTCATTCAGTACATCTGTCTCTAAAGCAGCTGCTCTTTATATTTTATCAATTTGTTTTTGATGAATAGACCAATAGAAATGTTTTAAAATTATACATGGACTAAAAAGGTCCAGTTCAATAATGCAACCTCTTTTAGAGTCTTTCAACTGAGTAAAAAACTGGGTCTCTGTGTGCACAGTAGAGTCATAGTGTCTAGTAGTCAACGGTCTCTCACCAGGAGGTGCACTACCCAAACGTAGGCTAATGCTAGTGCTGCTCCAGCAGTGCTATAGCTGGGGTTAGCAGCAGCAGACTACAGGTTTAAGGTTCGTGGTTGAGGTAAGACGTAGGGTAGCCTGCTGCTTATCCCAGCTAGCACTGCTGGAGCAGCATTAGCATTAGCCGTTAACTTCCCTGAGGGCTAGCTTTTTCGCTGCCTTTAGAATATATATATACACAAACACACACAGTAGTGTATGTGAAGAAAGAGGGATGGGGTAAAAGGACGACTGTAGAGAGATAAACAGAAAGAGAGATCAGGATGGGTGGGGCGTTTCTCTCAGGAGAAAAACTTCTAACAGGTTTATCAGCGTAACACACACACACACACACACACACTCAACATTTACAACTTCCATCTGTTCTAATCTCTCTCTCTCTCTCTTTCTGTCTCTATGTCTCTCGACCTGTCTCTTCCTCACTGTAAAGAGAATAAAGTCCTGGTGTTTCTCCAGGTCCAGAGTTTAGAACCTGCTTTAAAAATAAAATCACTGCAGATTCATACTGGATAAATTCATGGTGGATCTGTGCGGAGCTGAATGATCTGAGATCAGTTAGCGTATCTCCGTGCTGGGTGTTATCTGAGAGTCTGGGCGTCTGTCTGCAGTGGCTAATCGCTGGCGTTTCCTCTGAGAGGGGAGACGGGTACGCAGGAGGAAACAGGGCATCAGAAGAGAGATAGCAGCTGCATGTGGGTCAGATCCATCACTCAGTATCAGCTGCTGCTGGTACCCATCTGTACTGACCTGAGATCAGCTCCCGCAGCTGCTGTATAGCGCTTACAGTAGCTAAAAAAGGTCTCCTTCTGCTAAAATCCTCTTTTTCTTGTTGTTTGTGAAATACAGCAGGTCTCTCTGAGTTGTTTATGATGCTGCACATGATGAAACTTTTCCTCAAACTCTTCCTCGTTGTCTGCAGCAGCTAGTAACAGAAAATATTCAGAAAAAAAACGAGTCGATCAGGAAAAGCACCGTGTCTACATCAACCCGTGAATTAGTATTCATGGCCCCGCCCACCTTGACTCAGGACTGCCCACAGGCAGAGCTGAAGCCGAGCAGCAGAAGAGCCGACACGGTCTCTCGTCAGCTAAAGAGCTTACAGCTCTGTTTACACCAGCTAGTTAGCGTTAGCTATCTTGGGTAAGTAACTTTAGGTTTAAATCGGATCTCCAGTTGATTCTGCGTTTTACTGAGACCTTAAATAAACATTAGGGAAGCACGGTTTGACAAGGTAGCAGAACTCGACAGAACACCGGTCAAAGCAGGCACCGTTCACGTCTGATTTTATGATATAGAGCGTATATATACTCAGGAGCTTCAACATGGTGAGACTGCCCAAGCACAGAATCACCAAGTCTGAAACAATAGTTGCATTAGTAGCGTTAGTTTAGCTAAAAGGCGATGTACATGTTTGCATGTATGAATATTCATGAGCAAGAGCCGAAATCTTGTCTTTCGTCAGAGACCACTAATCCAGTGAACTAAAGCAGGGATAAATAGAAACACCGGAGCACAAAAAAAACCAGCTCACAGGGCTTTCATTCATAAGAGACACAACTAGACATTTAAAAATGAATGAAAAAACAATAAAATGAGACCTTTCACAAAAAATATCAAAACCAGCCTGTCCTAATACCGTGCCATCTAAAAAAAAAAAGATACGACTGGACTCACTCACTCACAATGTTCATTTATATACAATTATTAAGCAAAACTCACTTTTTTCGTGTTTTTGTATTTCCACTTTGGAGCATAAATGCCCATGTAAACACTATAAACACTACAAACACTCCAAATATAAAAAACATCCATCTATCTGTTTTCAGTGAATTAGTTGAAAGAGAATTTTTTGCTTCTATGAGCCGTTTTTTAAGCCCCTCCCTTATTACTGTGATATCACAATAAGGAAACCTGCATAGCTACTCTGGCTCCACCCCTCATCCGTCATAGACCCCCACTGGAGCCACACCCACTTGATCTTCTTGTTGAAGAAATATCATTTTGTTCTGCTGGTTGAGAACCTCAGTACACAGCAGGATTAGCCAGCAGACTTTGTCTGAGGGAGGGATCTGTACTTGGAGAAGAACATGATGCCAAGATGCATGAAAACTGTGATTAAGAACCAGGGTTATTCCACCAAATATTGATTATTTCTGAACTCTTAAAACTTTATGAATATGAACTCGTTTTCTTTGCATTATTTGAGGTCTGAAAGCTCTGCATCTTTTTTGTTATTTCAGACATTTCTCATTTTCTGTAAATAAATGCTCTAAATGAGAATATTTTTATTTGGAATTTGGGAGAAATGTTGTCTGTAGTTTATAGAATAAAACAACAATGTTCATTTTACTCAAACATAAACCTATAAATAGCAAATTCAGAGTAACTGATTCAGAAACTGAAGTGATCTCTTCATTTAATCCAGAGCTGTATATACATATGTGTATATGTGTGTGTAGCTGATCACAGATCAGTGTTTGTAGGAGAACAGCTCGGAGGCGGGTTTGGAAAAATAAGGAACAGTTTCCGCTT
This sequence comes from Astyanax mexicanus, assembly GCF_023375975.1. NCBI lineage: Eukaryota > Metazoa > Chordata > Actinopteri > Characiformes > Acestrorhamphidae > Astyanax > Astyanax mexicanus. Next base: position 36,030,804 of record NC_064429.1, read on the forward strand.
TCTGAGAGCCTGAGGGCAAGAGGGAGACAGGAACGTGTTTACAATCACACACACACACACACACACACACACACACACACACACACATACACACACACACAGATTGTGGAGATTTGGTCCAAGAGATCTAGGTCAGTTCATACCAAAACACTGACTACATGCCAATAAAAGCAAAGATATTACACAGAACCATGACTACTACACTCATAGACATTAATACATACTCTAGTTTTTAGTTTTTAATTTTAATTTGAGCCACTTTTATATGTTATACTGAAATATGATACATCTCCAACACGCAGCAATGCAACTTTTTTATCAAGGAGAAGTGAAAATGGAGAACAGCAGTGAGTGAGGGTTTCAGTGGTAAGATATCTCTGTTTTATTAATATTAGATGGCTGCTGCAGCATCAAAGCAAAATAAAAAGCTTAAAAAATTAAGAATAAAGAAATGAAGAGGGCGTGGCTGAATAAGGAGCTCTTTTTACAGTGTTGTTGATAGCTCCTGTGATGTTGGAGCTGAAGGTGAAACCGAAACGTCACGTGAAGCTCTGAACTGTAAGATACAGATCACAAACTAAACAAACTAAAATAAACATCAGATGTGGTGAGAAAATTGCTGTTTATTTACCCAAAAGCGTAGGAGTGGGTTTGTAAAGCCAGTGTAGTGCCGAATTCAGTGCCCCCATCAGGAAAAGCACCCTCTCTCGGGAGCGAGCACCCACGTCTTCTTGGCTTTAACTTTACTTAGAAAATGGAAATACCCAAGATACTGTTTTAAGCTACCCTGATTCATAAGAAATAAGGGAAAAAAGTCACCTGCAGGCTATCCTGAGAGGGGGTGCTTTTCCTGGCGGGGGTGCTGAATTCAGCACCATTGTAGTGCCTAAATCATAGTAGTGCACCCCTGCCATGAAAAGCACCCCCTCTCTGCAGCGTGTATGCACCGTCTTGTTGATAAAAGTGGAGATAATTGCTTTAGCTAACTTTACTTAGAAAAGTGCTTCAGAGAGAGGGTGCTTTTCATGGCGGGGGTACAGATTTTGGTGTGCTTTCAAAATAAAAGTTTATTTTAAAACAAGTTCTGCTTTCTGCCAATGATTTACACCCTGTAGGTCAGGGGTGTTAAGCAGGTTTTTATAATGTGAGATTTAAAGTTTGAACGCTAGGTGTCAGAAAACGGGCCAAAGAGTCTAAAAGCGGAGAGGGTGCGCATTTCTAGTGCAGAAAAACAGGCCAAAGAGTCTAAAAGCAGAGAGGGTACGTATTTCTAGCACAGGAAAACGGGCCAAAAAGTCTAAAAGCGGAGAGGGTGTGCATTTCTAGCGCAGAAAATCGGGCCAAAGAGTCTAAAAGCAGAGAGAGTGCGCACTTCTAGAGCAGAAAATCGGGCCAAAGAGTCTAAAAGCGGAGAGGGTGTGCATTTCTAGCGCAGAAAATCGGGCCAAAGAGTCTAAAAGCGGAGAGAGTGCGCATTTCTAGTGCAGAAAACCGGGCCAAAGCGTCATCATGAAATGAAACATCAATTTGAAAAATCTTAATTTACACAACACTGTCAAAGATAAAGATAGTAAGTCAAGTAAAATGGTGTGTAAATGAAAGTAATCAGGAAAAAGTATTATTTAAAGTGGTATTTTTCATTATTTGTTTTATTACAGTCTGTGGTCCGTGGCCCCCAACAAAAAAGTTTGGACACCCCTGCTGTAGGTTATAAACTACACTGTGAGCCAGTATGAATCTCCTGAATGGTGGTACCGGGTTTATCCGAGGTCAGACCCGCCCGGCCCGGCGCTGAATGTTCAGTAAGAATTGATTCAGGCTGAGAAATGAACCCTGAGTAAATCCGGTTTGTGCAGGAGGGGTATCAGACGACTGGCTGGAGCAGAGCCAACACAAACCACTGTCCCGGGCTGGAGCCTGGAATCTGAGAACGCCCCAGCCCGGCCCGCGGGGGGGTCCGGCACCGGCCCAACATCTTCCTATCTCCTGAAACCCAAACACAACATCACCCCACCTTCCACTGCAGGATCTACTGCTCTGTTACACAACGCCCACACTGATCATGTGATCTACTGATTATAGACAAATCGATAAAGAAGCTAAAGAAAGACTCTTATTTTATAAAGAGTCTGATAGAAATTCACATCAACCCAAATTAGAACTTATAAGCTATAAGTCTTTTAAGGGAAAACCTGAAAAAGATAAAGATAGGAGGATTGTGCATCCTCTCAATGATGGACAACACCCAGTAGAATCTTCATTCATCATTTGTTAGATGTTAATTTTGCTGGATTCACATAGTGAAGTGAAGGTTTTACCTATCCAAAACTGTTGGAGCTTGAAGTCAAACCAACATTGAGTGTTGAAGGATCTTTGACTTTAAATTCCAAGCAAAATCCAACATCTGTTCAATGTTGGGTTTCAACTTCAAAAAACGTAACATCAGCCTAATACTTTGAGAATGATGTCTTAACATCAATCTTATTTTCACAAAGAAGAATTCAACACATGTCTAATGCTAGCGCTTGATGTCAAACCAGCGTTGGTTTCTGATGGATATGTGAGTTTGAATTCCAACCAAAACCCAACGTCTGTTTCACGTAAAAACAATTTAGTTTGACCAATGTTGGGTTTTAAAATCAATACTATTTTCAAGAACAAGAATTCAACATCTGTCTAAAGCTGAAGCTTGATGTAAACCCATTGTTTGTTTCTGATGTGACTTTAATTATCAACCAAATTCTTGATTTGATTGTCAGACAAATGTTGGGTTTCAATATCAACGCTTTTTCCATTTTAACCAAATCTAAATCAAACTTTACTAATGTTGGAGCATGGGTTTGATTTTCAAGCATGAGGTCAACCCAATCATTGTTTGACATTTTGACTTCCATTTCCATTTTGTTCCAAAATTTAACATCAGTCTAATGTTGGAGCATGACTTTAATCCAATGTTGTTTTTGACAGATATGGTTTTGATTCTCAATGTTTTGATGTCACCCAGATTTTTATTTTTCACACAAATTCAAAGTTTGACCAACGTTGGGTTTCAACATCAATCATATTTTTGTTTTCAACAAGAATACAACATCTGTCCGACAAGAATTCAACATCTGTTTGGAGCAGGAGGTTAACCCAACGTTAATTTTTGACTAATAGAAATGACTTCTACTCAGTTCTAACCAAAATTCAACATCTGTACCAACTCTATATTTGTTTTCAACTGAAATGTAACATCTGTCTGATGTTAAGAGTGTTTTAGCTGCTGCAGGGTTTAAATAACTGTGCAGGAATTTAACCCTCTGGAACGGGAGGAAGCAGATTCCTGAACATTCCTGTGTTTTAGGCATTGATCAGTTTTACCAAATTAAAGGATGATGATACGGGTGGGCCGATACGGGGGGGGGGGGGGGGCTGATAAGCAACACAAAGGTCTGCTGTGTTCACACACACACACACACACACTCAGAAACGTGTGTAAACACACTCTAGGCTAATATGTCACTTTGTGTTTGTTCATCAGTAGAACTGAACTCGACACTCATCGACACGCCAACAGATACTTACGGTGCCCTCCATAATTATTGGCACCCCTGGTTAAGATGTGTTCTTTAGCTTCTCATAAATTGAGTTTTGTTCAAAATAATATAGGACCACGATGGGAAAAAAAAGTAAAGTCCAACCTTTAACTCAAGTAAATTTTAAGGGGGAAATTAAATCCCTGACTAAGAAATAATTATTCTTCATAAAATCACCTGTTCCACAATTATTGGCACCCCTAACAATTCTTAGGAAATAAATTTAATAAAAGTATTTCTGTCACTTCTACAGTAGTTTACGAAGTTGATCAGAGTATGTAGGAACATTTAATTAGTAATTCACAACTTCCTGTTTCCCTGGGGTATAAATATGACGCGACACAGAGGCCATTTATCTTCAACATGGGAAAGACAAAGGAACATACCATTCAAGTGAGGCAGATGTGTGTTGACCTTCACAAGTCAGGCAATGGCTACAAGAAAATCGCTACTCGCCTACACCTGTCCGTATCTACTGTCAGAGGAATTATTAAGAAGTTTAAAACAACTGGAACAGTGGTAAACAAGCCTGGACGAGGACGCAAGTTTATTTTGCCACCACGCACAGTGAGGAGGATGATAAGAGAAATAAAAAGTTCTCCAAAGCTCACTGTTACAGAATTGCAACAAATGGTAGCTTCTTGGGGTAACAAAGTCTCCAAAACAACCATCAGGCGCTATCTACATGCCAACAAGCTGTTTGGGAGGCATGCACGGAAGAAACCATTTCTCACTCACAATCATAAACGCAAACGTTTGGAGTTTGCTAAGCGGTACTATGACTTCAACTGGGACCGTGTGCTTTGGTCAGATGAAACAAAGATAGAGCTTTTTGGCAACAAATGCTCTAAGTGGGTCTGGCGTAACACAAGAGCTGAGTATGCAGAAAAGCACCTCATGCCCACTGTGAAATACGGCGGGGGATCAGTGATGCTGTGGGCCTGTTTCTCTTCTAAAGGCCCTGGGAACCTTGTTAGGGTGCATGGCATCATGAATGCTCTAAAATACCAGGACATTTTAAAACAAAATCTGGTGGCTTCTGCCCGAAAGCTGAAGATGGGTCGTCACTGGGTCTTTCAGCAAGATAATGACCCTAAACATGTGGCCAAATCTACACAGAAATGGTTCACCGCACACAGAATCAAGCTCCTCCCATGGCCATCTCAGTCCCCAGACCTCAACCCCATTGAAAAGCTGTGGGGTGAGCTGAAGAGGAGAGTGCAGAGGAGAGGACCCAGGTCGTTGGATGATTTAGAGAGAATGTGCAAAGAGGAATGGTCAAAGATCCCTCTTTCTGTATTCTCCCATCTTGTGAAACATTACAGGAGAAGATTAGGTGCTGTTTTGTTGGCAAAAGGGGGTTGTACAAAGTATTAACATCAGGGGTGCTAATAATTGTGGCACACATGATTTGATGTTAAATAATTATTTCTTAATGTGGGATTTTTTTCCTACTGAATAAATTCACTTGAGTTAAAGGTTGTATTTTACTCTTTTTTTCCCATCGTGGTCCTATATTATTTTGAACAAAACTCAATTTATGAGAAGCTAAAGAACACATCTTAACCAGGGGTGCCAATAATTATGGAGGGCACTGTACATACTGGATACCAGCCAACGGCCACTCTCCACACACACACACACCCCTCACACACACCCCTAAACACCACACACACTCCCGGACCAGCGGATTACCGGCTAATACTACACACACACACACACCTGCCCGTCGGTCACCAAAGCTAATATTGTTCAAACAATATATTGACCCAGGAATTATTACAATGAATGCTATTACTGCAATGTTAAAAGTGTTTTATACCACTGACATCATGTGATTGCCCACATAAGGACACTGCCTACAGGACGCTGCCTACAGGATGCTGCCCACAAGACACTAAGCACAAAATGTGGTCCACAGGATGCTGCCCAAAAGATACTCCCCATAGGACGATGCTCACTGGATGCCATCAACACGTCACTGCCTATAGACGATGCTTATAGGACACTACCTACAGGACGCTGCCCACAGGATGCTGCCCATAGGGTGATTATCACAGGATGCTGCCCACAGGACGATTCTAACAGGATGCTGTCCACAGGACGATGCTCACTGGATGCCATCAACAGGTCGCTGCCTATAGACGATGCTTATAGGACACTACCTACAGGACGCTGCCCACAGGCACTTCCCACAGGATGCTGCCAACAGGACGATTCTCACAGGATGCTGCCCACAGGACGATTCTCACAGGATGCTGCCCACAGGACACTTCCTACAGGATGCTGCCCACAAGACACTGCCCATAGGACGATGCTCACTGGATGGCATCAACAGGTCGCTGCCCACAGGATGATTCTCACAGGATGCTGTCCACAGGATGCAGTCCACAGGACGATGCTCACTGGATGCCATCAACAGGACGCTGTCCACAGGTCACTGCACACAGGATGCTACACCAAGGACACTGACTACAGGACGATGCTTATAGGACACTGCCTACAGAATGCCGTCCACAGGACGCTGCCCACTGGATGCCGTCCACTGGACGCTGCCTATAGACGATGCTTATAGGAGACTACCTACAGGATACTGCCCACAGGGCGATTATCACAGGATGTTGAGCACAGGATGCTGTCCACAGTACGATGCTCACTGGATGCTACACCAAGGACACTGCCTACAGGACAATGCTTATAGGACACTGCCTAAAGAATGCCGTCCACAGGACGCTGCCTATAGACGATGCTTATAGGACACTACCTACAGGACGCTGCCCACAGGACACTGCACAAAAGATGCTGCCTATAGGACCATGCCTACAGGACGCTGCCTATAGGATGATGCTGATAGGCTTACAGGATGCCATTCACAGGATGCTGCCTATAAGACGCCACCCACAGGACGCTGTTGGTGCACCATTCTTAGCCCAGCAGTGACACTGAGGTGTTTAAAAACTCCAGCAGCACTGCTGTATTTGAGCAGTGAGGAACAGGGTGAAATTATTATAGAACTACACAGTGTCCTGTATGATCAGTGGAGCTGATATGATCAGAATAATAGCACAATAATAATACAGTTATACTCTGCAATTAAAAAATATATTTGTTTGTTAAAATATCCTCAGTAAATAAAATATAAATAGAATAAAATGTTTTTTTCTTTCGATAAAAAAGGTAAATGAAAAGTTAATGGTGTAATTATCATTAATGCCTAAACACCCGTAACAAAACACACTCGTCTGGATCAACAGGACCGACCAGCTGAGGCAGACGATCCAAATCAAACCAAACCTGATATAATCTGTTCATTTTCCACTGAACTGAATCAGTGAATGATTAGTTTGCATTGAGTTTCTTAATAGAAAAACACTGATTTAAATCCTGTGCTGTATGACGTATTTAATATGAACTATGCAGTGAATGCAGTGTTTTGAAGTCAGACGTGGGCGTTATTATATATGCACGATAAGTTTAATTTTCCTAAGAAGTCGGATGTCAGAGATTGATGGAATTCGAGTTAAACATTCCTATAATTTTACAATATGTAAAAAACATAAAAAAAAACACTGGTATTTTATAGTACATTTTGGCTGGATTTTTGTTCAATATCAATAAATATTATATATTTATATCAATAAATAATATATTTTTACACATTTCTCATAATTCTATTTTCATTCTTAACATTCACAACAGTACATCACGAGCAGTGGCTTTTATAATGTTCATATGAATATTGGACTTATATTGTATCACAGAATTTACATCCAATATATTGTGATATAAATTGTAGCCCTATGACAAATCCAATCGAAACAATACTTTTGATCATATTGTTTACATTAGCTTTTATGTTCATATATATATACTGGAATTATATTGTAGCACAGAATATATATATATATATATATATATATATATATATATATTGTTATATATATTGTAGCCCTATGACAAATCCAACCAAAACAATACTTTTGACCATATTGTATAAATTAGCTTTTAAATAGACCTTTTCTTAATTATTATTCTTATTATTTATATATTATAACTGTTTTATTATTTGGTTCTGATTGTATTTTTTACACTATTATTATCTTATTTTTAATTCATAGCTTTTAATTAGATCTTATTTATATCTGTCTGGTTTTGACTGTATTTTTATTCTATTATAATTTTCATTCATCTGTTATTTTTTATTTTATTTTATTATTTTTATTTATTTATTAATTTTTATTATTTTGTTTTTATTTTTAAATGTCTTGCTTGCTTGTTGTTATTGTGTGCTTTTTCTTACTCTCGTTTTCTCTATTTAAAGCACTTTGAGCTGCATTTTTATATATAAAAGGTGCTATATAAATAAAGTTTATTATTATTATTATATAATTTATATTAACTAAATATCACACACACACATTTAAAACATATACACACACTGTGGGCTAAAATGTCACTTCATGTTTGTTCATCACTAGAACTAAACTCGACACTTGTCAACAACATGCCATTTCTCTCTCTCTCACACACACACACACACACACACACTCTCTCTCTCGCATCTAAACACACACGCCCAGATCAACAGGACCGACCAGCTTAGGCAGATGATTCAATCAGTTCATTAGCACCAGACCTAAAAACACCATATCTACCATTTGGCAATCCCAAAGCAACACCTTAGCAACCACCTGTAATAAATATAAACACTTAGATTACTACAGCAATAAGATATTGTGGCAACATCACAGCAACAACCCAGCAAGACCAGGGCAAACACATGAAATACATTAGCAACGACTTACCGTAGGAACACCATAGCAACCACCCAGCAAAACTAGAGCAAACATATAGAATACTGTTAGAATACTATAGCAATAATATAGAAACACCACCATAGTAACCACCAAGCAACATCAGAGCAAACACATAGAAAACTATAGCAATAATATGTCATAGGAACACCACAACAACCACCCAGCAACACCAGAAAAAAAACACAAAGAATACTATAGCAATAATATACTGTAATAACACCATAACAACCACCCAGCAACACCAGAGCAAACACAGAGTATATTATAGCAATAATATTCTTTAGCAGCACAGAGCAACCACCCAGCAATACCAGAAAAAACACAAAGAATACTATAGCAATACTATACTGTAGCAACACCATAGTAACCACTGAGCAACACTAGAGAAACACATAAAATACAATAGCAATAACATACTAACAGTTTATTTTTAATCATATTTTGTATTTTATTAAGCCATTTACTATAAGACACCAGTGTTTTTTGGAAATGTTTTTTAAATAGTGTAAAATTATAGGAATGTTTAACTCGAATTCCATCAAACTCCAACATCCGACTTACGAGGAACATGAAACTTATCATGCATATATAATAACGCCCACGTCTGACTTTAAAACACTGCATTCACTACATAGTTCATAATAAATACGTCATTCAGCACAGGATTTAAATCAGTGTTTTTACCACAAAGTAAAAACCATTTAACAGCGCAAATGCTCCATGTTTCATGCAGGAAATAGTTTATTTTTAATCATATTTTGTATTTTATTAAGCCATTACATGTGTTATTTATTGAAGTACATATTAGGATTTTAGTTTAATGAATGGCTTATAACTGAGTTAAAATAGGAAACAATGAAAATAATGCAAAAGCAATGATATAGAAACACTATAGTCACCAACCAGTAACATAGGAGATACATCAAATACTATAGCAATAATATTCTGTAGCGACACCATAGCAACCACCCAGCAACACTAGAGCGAATACTATGGCAATAATATACCATAGCAACGCCATAGTAACAACTGAGCAAGTTTTCTCAGTAATTATGCTTATAACTGAATTAAAATAGGAAATAACGCATAGAATGCTATAGCAATAAAACAGAAACACCACAGCAACCAACCAGCAACACCAGAGACACCTACAATACTATACTGATATAACGCTGGATACTGAACGTTCTGTGGAGCGACAGTAATCCAGTCTTTTAAGGGTTAAAGTGAATCTTAAGATCTCAGACTCTTCCAGTGCTGAAAGGAGCTTTGTTAGCAGTTATAGCCGGAGCTGGAGGGCACATAGCGTTCTGCACCAATCCTCAAAAATAAAAACTCTCACAAGATCATCATCACACAGCTGCACTCAGAGCAGAGAGAGTACAATATCCAGCAGAAAACAGAACAGTACCAGCAGCAGCAGCAGTAAAATACATAATAAATAGTTCAGACTATGAAGGAACACATAAGAAATCATGTAGTAACTTAAAAGTGACAAACAAACCAAAATACTCTTTGCAGCAGAGGCTGGTAATGTCATGTTTTCTTTATTTTGTTGAGTATTTCTTGTTCAATCTGGATTAGAACATTACTCAAATAGAGCTATTCACTACTTTACAACTAATGCTCTCAATAGGGGTGTGCCATATCGTATCATCCGCAATAATATCTCCAACATTTTTAAATATGGTGAACACCATCCAGCCTCCACTTCTCAGAGACAAGCTGGTGAAGATGCATGTGGATCCTCACCTGGTGTCCTGGATCACAGACTACCTCACCTGCAGGCCACAGTACGTGAGGCTCACTGACGGCACATCGGAGACTGTGGTCAGTAGCACTGGAGCACCACAGGGGACTGTGCTCTTCCCCTTCCTCTTCACTCTCTACACATCAGACTTCCAGTACAACTCTGAGATGTGCCATCTGCAGAAATTCTCGGATGACACTGCCATCGTTGGGTGTGTGAAGGGTGGTCAGGAGGAGGAGTACAGGAGACAGGTGGATGACTTTGTTGCTTGGTGTCGACTGAACCAACTGCAGTTGAACATATCCAAGACCAAGGAGATGGTGGTGGACTTCCGTAGGTCTGGACCACCCTTGCAGCCAGTCTCCATCGAGGGGGTTGATGTGGAGACAGTAAAGACCTACAAGTACCTTGGTCTGCAGCTGGACAACAAACTGGACTGGTCAACAAATACAGACACCCTGTACAGGAAGGGACAGAGCCGGCTCTATTTCCTGAAGAGACTGCGGTCCTTTAACATCTGTAAGAAGCTTCTGCAGATGTTCTACCAGTCAATCATGGCCAGCATTCTCTTCTACGCTGTGGTGTGCTGGGGAGGCAACATGAAGAGGAGAGATGCATCGCGGCTGGAGGAGCTGGTCAGGAGGGCCGGGGCAGTGGTTGGAATGGAGCTGGACTCTCTGGTTACAATAGCTGAGAGAAGGACTTTGGATAAACTGCTTTCTATCATGAACAATGATAGTCACCCACTTCACACCACCATCATGAAGCAGAGGAGTGTGTTCAGTGGCAGACTGCTGTCACAGAGCTGCACAACAGACAGACTCAGAAAATCCTTCATCCCCAGAGCCATCAGACTCTTTAACTCCTCCCATCGGGGACGGGATGCTGCTGACGACTGAGTTTAATCCAGTTTAATCCAGTCACACCACATGGACATTATTCAGCCACTTAATTATTTACACTAACACTTCCCCAACCTCGCTTACATTCAAGTACACTTTACTCATGATTGTGTATTCATATATTCACATTCTCTTTTTAGAACTATATTTGTTACAGATGCATATTTATATTTATATTATATTTCTCTGTGACATCAGGCACTTTCATAATCAATGTCATTGCACATTGCACTTTACTCTGTTAATTATTTAATTATTTAATGACCATTAGCAACATCTACTGCACTGCTCTGTTTACAGATATATCTTACCTTGTATAGTACTTTTTATATAGCCTTATATTTCTTTCTACTCTTCTGTGTTTTAATTTATGTTTGAATATGTTTCTTATTGTATTGTGTTGTTGCTGCTGGATGCCTACATTTCCAACAGGATAAATGAAGTATCCATCCATCCATCCATCCATCCATTCATCCATCCATCCACCCCTAATTATCACACCAGGGATCTACTTTTACTTTTTTACTGTTTTTAGCAAAAAAAAAATTCACACTGTTCTCATTACCCATTATATATCTACTAGAGACAGATTTTATCTGTCCAGTATCATTTATTTTACTTTAATCCTGGATATATGGAGATATTTGGAGTGCATTATTATTATCATGATATTCTGGATCACTGACTTCTGATACAAATCTAATAAAATTCTTGTATTTTTTAATATCTCAGTTAGGGGTGTGCTGTATCATATCACATCACATCATATCATATCATATGCAATAATAAAATTTAAATTTCATTTTGTTGCAGTAGCGTATTTTTGAAATAATTTGTTTAATTAATTGTTTTGTCATATCGCCAAGAGTATCGTTATTGCAAAAATACCACAAAATATTGTGATATTATTTTAGGGCCATATCGCCCACCCCTAGCTCCTTAACACATTAAGAGGCAAGAAACTGAAGTAATTAACTCTTGATGAGTTCAGCACAGCTGTTAACTGAAAGCCTGAATTCCAGGAGACTCTACCTCATAAAGCTGACTGAGACAATCCAGCAGAGTTGTGAAAAACTGATCATCTAAACAAGAGAAAACATATTCTGGTTTGTTTAACACTTTTTTTGTTTACTAAATAATTCCAGATGTTTTCCTCATAGTTTGAATAAAGTTTAGTATTAATCTACAATACAGAACATTTTAAATAATGACAAAACACTGCATTTAAGGTGTGTCCAAACTTTTGACTTAAAATCAGGTCTGATTAACATTAAGAGATGGTAAATGTTAACTGCTGGACACTATAAACAGGATGAGAATCAGGTGACACTCCAGTTTTAATCTGATATAAAATTCAGCAGCACCATAATGACCCTAAACGCATCACGCCGATACCGGCAGCCGGCCAGAATCATAAAGTAGGCTAATCCTCCGCTGCTTAGCATTCCCATCATGCAACAGGAGCATTACTGAATCAATTCCTCCTATCTCAGCATCAATAAAACATCAATAAAACAAAATCCTACAGCATAACGAGGTCATAACAGTTTAAACAGGCCAGAGGGTCAGAGGGTCAGTGGACTGACAGCACGCTCAGCAGTCTGCACATGGAGACGAGTCCTGCTTTAATCTTCATTACAGGAACTTTAATAAACCAACATTACGTTAAAATATCTTGCAACCAGTGCGCTCTTTCAGCAGGACAATGCTCGTCCACACACTGCTGCTGCTGCATCTGCATCTCAAGAGCTTTTTACCTTAGACTAGAAGATACTATACAATGTCCAGCTGCTGCATCTCCAATAAAAGACCACTTAAAAATGATGAGTTTCTCTGATTTTAACAAATTAAAAACCTCTGGAATATAATCAAGAGGAAGATGGATGATCAGTGTTGGGAAGTAACGGATTACATGTAACGGCGTTACGTAATCAGATTACAAATTATAAGTAACTGTAATCCGTTACAGTTACTGCTTCAATAAATGGTAATCAGATTACAGTTACTCTGCTAAAATTAAAGGATTACATTGCGGTACTTTCCTATTTTTTTGCTCTTCCAACACTGACAAAACGCAAATAACATTTTGCGGTGAATCGCTCTGATATGACAGGGAACTGTCTGCCCCTCGTCCCATCTCGCTGCACACACACACACACACACACACATACACACACACACACAGAGGAGGGGCAGACAGCGGCTCCCCACACACAACGAGACGAAATTAATTGACATTTTGGTCAACGAATAAAAACGAGACGAAAATTTTGGCAGGGACGAAATCCAATCAGAACTGATTTAGTTCTGTGAAAGGTAGGGACCAGTTAGGAAGAGATCCAATCACTGCTACTTTAGCGAAGGTGGAGAGGCGGGACAAGCGGGGTACTCATCCAATCAGTACCTGTTTTTCCTGCAGTAGCACCGCGCGCTCAGTTACAAACCCGGGAATTAAACTGTCGTTACGGAGCTCGACTGGAAGTTAACTCGACAGTGTTCAGCAGGGAGAGACAGAGAGGGCCGATATATTTCTCCTTTGACGTCGCGAAAAACAAGATAACGTGTAAACCGTGTGGAGCGACTCCATCTCCGGTAAAAAACACCACTAATCTTTCAGCTTCTGCAGACCAGAGTCACACAGATCTCCATGCAGAGATCCGCGTTTTAATACTGATGTTATTTCATGAGCTGATGGGGTGTTTAACTCGGCAGTGCACTAAAACACAGAACTGATACAGAACTCACTCATTAAGATCAGATCATCTGTTTAGTCTCACAGTGGGAAAGATATAGCTAGTGTTAAAGCAGGAACAGGTCAGAAAGAAACTCAATAATATATCCAAAATAAAACAATAAAATACGTGAATCTATGAACCCAAAAGTCTGTGTAAATTCCTTACAGCACTTTCTCATAAGTTTCTCACTTTAACTCATGAAGTCTCTCAGTACATCCTGAGAGCATCTCTACAAGACAGTGTGTGAAGGTGTGTTTTTGATCTCATTTATAGACTGTAGCTCCAGTAGGTGTGCTGGGTTAGTGCTGGAGATAAAACTAGATCATTTAAAAGCTGTTTTTGCATCTACAGCTCTGTTTAAACTATAATTTAACTATTCAGTTGTTTTATGACCTGATTTCTAGAGCAAAATTTTAAATGTAAAATATATATAGTCACACACCTATAATAATAATAATAATAATAATAATAATAATATACATTAAATCATATATAAATATATTTCACATTCAAACATTAACAATATTACTCAATTGGTTATTAAACGTTTCATTTCGTATAAGTGTATAGTTAATAATTCAAGGGAACTGATGAAAAAAGCATTTACATTTACACCCTTTACATTTTAGTCGACTAAATTTACTGTAATTTTAGTAGACTATATTCTTATGACATTAAGTTGACTAAAACTAAGTCGACTAAATTACTGAATTGTGACTAAAACTAAATGCTATTTTCGTCACAAGACTATGACTAAGACTAAATCAAAATTTGTTGTCAAAATTAACACTGGTGGCAAACCTGCAAATAGATAGCTTACAGTTGTTGTTACATTGTTTGGTTTTAAATTGTTTTATCACCAATTTATAGAAGTGTTTCATAAAATTGTTTGATGAAATGGTTTCATAAGTATTTTTATAGAGTGATTGAAAAGGCTGTTTTATTTGTTTATCTATTTGTTAACTGGAAAGAAAAATATAAGGATAATATGCAATATGTGGTTGCTACATTCATTCAGGCTTTAAAAAATGACAATATTGTAAGTAATCCAAAGTAATCAGATTACGTTACTCACTTGAAGTAATGTAACTGATTACGTTACAAATTACATTTTGAGTGATGTAATCAGTAATCTGTAAGGGATTACATTTTAAAAGTAACCTTCCCAACACTGTGGATGATCACAAGCCATCAAACCACCAAACTGAACTGCTTGAATTTTTGCACCAGGAGTAAAGCAGCATAAAGTTATCCAAAAGCAGTGTGTAAGACTGGTGGAGGAGAACATGATGCCAAGATGCATGAAAAAAACTGATTAAAAACCAACCAGGGTTATTCCACCAAATATTGATTATTTCTGAACTCTTAAAACTTTATGAATATGAACTTGTTTTCTTTGCATTATTTGAGGTCTGAAAGCTCTGCATCTTTTTTGTTATTTCAGTCATTTCTCATTTTCTGTAAATAAATGCTCTAAATGTTTTAAATATTTGCTCAAACATAAACCTATAAATAGCAAAATCAGAGAAACTGATTCAGCTCTCTTAATTTTTTTCCATATATATATATATATATTCATATATATTTCAGTAGGAGCACACAGGGCAGTTATTAATGATGATGATGATGGTGATGATGATGATGGTGATGATGGTGATGGTGATGATGGTGATGATGGTGATGATGGTGATGTGGGATGAAGGATGGTGATGTATGGAGGATGATGAAGGTGAGTGCGTCAGCTGGAGCTGCTGTATTATTAGTATAAATATGACGAGCTGTCAGAGCGGTCAGTAATATTAAATCACCAGCTTTCACCCCACACACACACACACACACATACTTACACACACTCAACATCAAGAAGAGACCACTAATGATGATGGATGGATGTCGCACTGTATTTGTGTGTATATCTGTGTGTGTGTGTGTGTGTATGTAGCATACCCACTCCTATTCTGTCAACAATCATGTGATGCTGAGAGACACTCCACTGAAAACACACACACACACACGCACACACACACATGTGTAAGCAGGTTTGATAGTGCCAGATGTGCAGGTATGTGTGCAGCTGTCAGTGAGAGACTAATACAATCAGAGATAGAGATGTATGGGAGATCGCTGGTACAAATCCCAGTTATGCAGCTTGCCATCAGCTGCCGGAGCCCCGAGAGAGCACAGTTGTCCTTGCTCTCTCTGGGTGGGTACAGTACAGTAGATGGCGCACTTCTTTCCCATCCTCACTCCTAGGGTGATGTGGATCAGCACAAGGCTGCGTCTGTGAGCTGATGTATCAGAACCAAGTCGCTAGTATGTTAGCTAACTCGCTGCTAACATTAGCTAGCACTCCATTAACCTTAGTTCTCTCCCCAGTAACATAGCTAGCTAACTCGCTGCTAACATTAGTATGTTAGCTAGCTCTCCGTTAACCTTAGTTCTCTCCCCAGTAACATAGCTAGCTAACTCGCTGCTAACGTTAGTATGTTAGCTAGCTCGCTGCTAATGTTAGCTAGCGTTCCGTTAACCTTAGTCCTTAGTTCTCTCCCCAGTAACATAGCTAGCTAACTCGCTGCTAACATTAGTATGTTAGCTAGCTCTCCGTTAACCTTAGTTCTCTCCCCAGTAACATAGCTAGCTAACTCGCTGCTAACATTAGTATGTTAGCTAGCTCTCCGTTAACCTTAGTTCTCTCCCCAGTAACATAGCTAGCTAACTCGCTGCTAACGTTAGTATGTTAGCTAGCTCGCTGCTAATGTTAGCTAGCGTTCCGTTAACCTTAGTCCTTAGTTCTCTCCCCAGTAACATAGCTAGCTAACTCGCTGCTAACATTAGTATGTTAGCTAGCTCTCCGTTAACCTTAGTTCTCTCCCCAGTAACATAGCTAGCTAACTCGCTGCTAACATTAGTATGTTAGCTAGCTCTCCGTTAACCTTAGTTCTCTCCCCAGTAACATAGCTAGCTAACTCGCTGCTAACGTTAGTATGTTAGCTAGCTCGCTGCTAATGTTAGCTAGCGTTCCGTTAACCTTAGTTCTTTCGGTAACGTTAGATAACTCACCACTAAAGCTAGCATGTGTTTTCCCACTGGCATTAAACGCACGGTCTGAATATTTAATACCTACAGCAAATGTACAGTAAATTTAGGACAATTTAGGACCTCAATTACCCGGATTTTAATTTAAGACATTTTATGACTTTTTAAGGACCCGTGGGTTCTTAACCTTAGTGAACTGTTTATGTACAGTATATATTTATGTTTATGTATGCATTGATGTTTTCCAATGAATTAATTATTTAATTTACTACGGTAATGCCAATTAAGCTTCTTTGCATTGAATTGAATTAAAATTGAGAGAGACAAAGAGAGAAAGACATTGTCTTTAGACAAATAAAAGAGAAAGAGAGAGAGAGACTTACTATGAATCATAGAGAGAATACCTATACAAAAGCGACAGAGAGAATGAGAGAGACTGACTATACATAAGATATATATATATATATATATATATATATATATTTATATATATTTTTGTACAGTTACATCACTTAAATCTGTTCTATTATCTTTTAAAAGATGAGAGAGAGGGAAAGAGAGAGAGACTGTCATTACATAGAAAAGAGAGAAAGAGAGAGAGAGACATTGACTTTACACAGGAAAAAAAAGAGAGAGACAACCAGTAAAGCCTGTGAGTCGATGCTCACTACCATGACCTACTTTTTCCCCTCTGTCTGTGTGAGTGTGTGTGTGTGTGTGTGTGTTAGAGTGTGTGTGTGTGTTAGAGTGTGTGTGTCTGTGTGAGACTGTGTGTGTGAGAGAGTGTGTGTGTGTGTTAGAGTGTGTGTGTGTGTGTGAGAGTGTGTGTGTGTGTGTGTGTGAGACTGCGTGTGTGTGTGTGTGTGTCCATTAGACTGGAGTGTACAGTAAAACACTTCAGGCTTGGTGTGTGAACTCAACTGACCTTACATTCAGATCTCAACAGATGAAAAACTACTGTACTCTCTCTCTCTCTCTCTCTCTCTCTCTGTGTCCCTCTCTCTCTCTCTCTCTTTTATTCTGTCTCTTTTTTTCTCTCTCCTTCTATTTCCAGACACAGAAAACACATTCTGTATAGAGTTGAGCTAGAGTGAAGTAGATGATAAATTATAGAGGGGGCTCTGAGTGGTCCAGCGGTCTAAAACGCTGCTACTATGATCATGAGATCGCTGGTTCAAATCCCGGTTATGCGGCTTGCCATCAGCTGCCGGAGCCCTGAGAGAGCACACACAGTTGTCCTTGCTCTCTCTGGGTGGGTACAGTAGATTGCGCTCTCTATTTCCCTTTATCACTCCTAGGGTGATGTGGATCAGCACAAGGCTGCGTCTGTGAGCTGATGTATCAGAACCGAGCGTTAGCGCTTTTAAATTGCAAGCAATCAATTAAAAATAAATGACAGATACAAAACACATAGAAAACAATAGAATACATAATAGATTATTAATATACAATATAGAGGTGAAACGATTATTCGAGTAAATCGAGTAACTCGATTCACAAAATTGATCGATTAATTTTCTGTGCCTCGAGTAATCGTTTATTTAATTAATAAACTCAGTGCGCGGTATTTTCGCAACTTTTATTTTGACAACGCGCTCAGCGTTACGTCACCCTCGCCCGGGAAGAAGGAGACGGAGGTTTGAGCAGCGGCAAAAATGGAAGCGGCGAGAGAAAACAGCGATTTTAAAGGAATAAAAGCATTTTATGTTGGAACTGTGACCTGTACTCGGTGCAGTGCCAAAACAGCGCGTTTTAATGCTGCACCATCTGAGCCGAGGACACCCGAGACGCGAGGACGCCGAGAGAGCAGGTAAATATAACTTATAATAAATCAATGAGATTAACATTAATGTGAATTAATAACAAAACGACAGCGCTTTGGAGTGTGAATTAATAGAAGCACTGTCTATAATGTGTGGTTAGTTTATTAGAACAGAGTTCATACAGGCTTTATGTAAACAGTAAACACAGCGCTGTGGAGTTCTGAATATAAACAATAACAATGTTAAAAGTTAGCTAAACTGAAGTTACTTTGGCTGGAAACTAAATGCTTGATTTCTTCATCTAAGAGTACATTTGGCCGGTGAGACAAAAACTGTATGAACACTGTGTTGTTCATATAAGGAAGTGTGTGTCTCTTATTTATTGGATAAAATATTAATTACCACTAGTGTCTAATGTGCCCCAATGCGATAGGTGTCAATCTTAGTGTTCATAAATGCACGGCCATGAACTTATTATTAGAGTTATTAGTCTTAGTGATGTAATTAGACCCAAGTAGTCCAACATATAAATAAAGAAAAAAGCAACATTTGTAATACTTGTGTGTCACAATTATTGCACAGGTCCTGATATATTTTGGAGAAGCGGCTTGGTGGTAAAAGACTGCAGCACACTGATCCAACACTGGCAGAACTGACAACGTCTCAGAAGCTAAGACGCACAACACAAAGACGATGTTTATGCCTTTTTTATTGATTTATACCCTATATTTGTTATTTACAAGAAATCCTAATGTGAAAGTAATGTAATTAAATGTATTTTTTCATTGTGGTATTTATTTATTGTGTTTTATATATTTGTATTTGCAATTTGGAAATGTTGTGAATTTAAAAATATAACTTATCTAAAAAAGGAAACCAATTGGTCATTCATTATTATTATTATTATACAAAAAAAAAAATATCCGATTACTCGATTAATCGAATCGATTTTTCAGTAGAGTACCCGATTACAAAAATAATCGATAGCTGCAGCCCTAATACAATACAATATAATAAAGCACATCTCTGTCAGACTGTAGCTAATGACACTGCAGACTGGGGGTGATGGAAAGTGTGTGACTCCGCCTCCCTGATCTTTTCTGGAGATACGAGGGTTTTTCTCAGACATTGCTGATATAAACCTGCACCTCCCACCTTCTCCCCAACGGTTACTCCACACAGCAGGACCTGCATGTGTGTGTGTGTGTGTGTTTGTGTTTCCATGCTCAGAGAACACACTCTGCATGCTGAGGCTTGAGCGAAAGTTTGTACATGTGGGAAGGACGTGACCTTTTGACCTCTGAAATATTCACTCTCAGTCTCAGAGAGAGGCTTCTTCTCCACTGCAGGGAATAATAATGATCATCCTGCACCGACCTGTTAGACCAGATACACTTTCTTTATTCATTAGCTGTGTTGCTAAATCAGGACGTGGAAGTGCACCGTGTCTTTTTAGTAGGGCTGGGAATCGAAATTCAATACCAAAATGGGACCGACCAAAATGCCTCAGTACTACCGAGTACCGTAAAGTCAGAAAAAAATTCTGTTCTTATATTTTCGATACTTTATGTGAGAAACGCAAACATGTGACAAACACAGAGATAGCGGAGGGCATGCAGAGCAGCGTACAAAATGTGAAGGCGCCCTGGTGCACACAGATGCAGGGAACGCGCTCAAACATGCAAGGAAACACATGTGTGCTCACATAGGTAGAAAACACAAGTACAGGGACTTAAAAAAAACACGGCGGCGGTTCGAATCCCGCTCATGCAGCTTTGCCATCAAGCTGCCGGCGCTCAGAGGGAGCACAATTGGCCCTGCTTCCTCCGGGTGGGTAGATGGCGCTCTCTCCCCACATCGCTCGTAGGGTGATGTCTGCAGCACAGGGCGTCTGTGAGCTGATGTATCAGAACCGAGTCGCTGTGCTTTCCTCCAAGGGTTAGCGCTGTGATGCTGCTCGGCTAAGCAACATCAGCTCGAAAAAAGAAGCGGTGGCTGACTTCACATGTATCAGAGGAGACATGTGCTAGTCTTCACCCTCCTGGTGTGTTGGGACATCACTAGTGATAGGGGGAGTCCTAGTGAGTAGGTTGGGTAATTGGCTGTGTAAATTTGGGAGAAAATGATGTTGTTGAATTTACCACATGCTAAACTTTCCAAAACACAAGAATGGAGAACACCGGCTTCCAGCCTTATCCAACATCGTTATAGCAGTGTTAGCATGTTTACTTAGCATGGTTATTTTACTGTGCATAAGGTATTTGAAAGCACATGCACACACACACACACACACACACACACACACACACACACACACAGGGACCAGAAGATGATAAAGATGAAAGATGATGATGATGATGATGATGGTGTGTCCTCGGAGACCTACAGGCAACAAAGCAGCTTCAGTTCTTCTCTCCACCCTTATCTCCTCACAGAGATGCGGGTAAGGGTGTGTCTGTGTGTGTGTGTGTGTGTGTGTGTGATGAAGTGTAGGGGTGACAACAAGGGCACAGCAGAGCAGAATATGCGAGTTAAGGCAGTGTGAATGTAATGAGTGTGTGTGTGTGAGTGTGTGTGTGTGTGTGTGTGTGTGTGTGTGTGTGTGTGTGTGTGTGAAGAGGGAAGGTTGTGCATTTATGGACAAAACACTGAAGCAGAACATCACAACCTGAGGGCAAGAGACAGAGACGGAGAGAAAGAGAGAGAGAGAGAGAGAGAGAGAGAGAGAGAGAGAGGGAAAGAGAGAGAGAGAGAGAGAAGGAAAGAGAGAGAGTGAAAGAGAGAGAGAGAGAGAGAGAGGGAGAGAGGGAAAGAGAGAGAGAGAGAGAGAGAGAGAGAGAGAGAGAGAGAGAGAGGGAGAGAGGGAAAGAGAGAGAGAGAGAGAGAGAGGGAGAGAGGGAAAGAGAGAGAGAGAGAGAAAGAGAGAGAGGGAGAGAGGGAAAGAGAGAGAGAGAGAGAGAGAGAGAAGCCTGATTTGATCATATGTGTTGGTTGGTGTTTATTGGTGCGGACTGGCGAGAATCAAAGGGACGAGTCTGACGGTGTGTATGAAATGAATGTGTGTGTGTGTGTGTGTGTGTGTGTGTGGAGTTATTTTAGGACACAATATAAAATGGCGAACAGCCAAAGGCAACTAAACACAATAATAAATAAAAGCAGGAGTTCTGTACGAGGCCCTGCCCTGTTGATTTTGCTATTTATAGGTTTATGTTTGAGTAAAATGAACATTGTTGTTTTATTCTATAAACTACAAACAACATTTCTCCCAAATTACAAATAAAAATATTGTCATTTAGAGCATTTATTTACAGAAAATGAGAAATGACTGAAATAATAAAAAAAAAAGATGCAGAGCTTTCAGACCTCAAATAATGCAAAGAAAACAAGTTCATATTCATAAAGTTTTAAGAGTTCAGAAATAATCAATATTTGGTGGAATAATCCTGGTTTTTAATCACAGTTTTCATGCATCTTGGCATCATGTTCTCCTCCTCCACCAGTCTTACACACTGCTTTTGGATAACTTTATGCTGCTTTACTCCTGGTGTAAAAATTCAAGCAGTTCAGTTTGGTGGTTTGATGGTTTGTGATCATCCATCTTCCTCTTGATTATATTCCAGAGGTTTTTAATTTTAAATTTTCCAGAGCTGTATATTAGACCTGCACAATATATCGTTTCAGCACCAGTATCTTACCTAATTCCATTTATTTTACTCCAATCACTGATGCACAGATTGTTTTATTAATGTCATGACAGGCTTTGTTAATCTTCATTGGCGAAAACTTTATGTATGTTTAATATTGCAGTATATATATATATATATATATAGAATAACAACTAAATATAAAAAATGTATTTTAAAACATATTTATATTTATCCCAATATCATATATTTTTTATATATGTGGACTAGCCTGTAGCTGGTGTGCTAACACTGCTGTAGTGATGCTGGATTAGTCCCTATATATGTGTGAATGATTTATGCTTTCATTCTAGCCTGTGCACTTCTTCAATCCCTACTCTTTAATTTTCACTATTTCAGCAGGATAATGCTCGTCTACATGCTGCTGCAATATATATGGATTGGTTACTATTATTCTGGGTGAAGTTCTGCGCATGCACTCAGTTTAAATCAGCCAGATTACGGCAAAAAAATACAAGCAAACAAGTAAAAAAGACGTATCTTGATGACGTAATAATGTTTGGAAACAGTATTAAAGTGTGTTTCTGTTCTTTACTCCGGCCAGCACTGGAAAATCCCAGCAGTGATGAGTAAAGACTGGGAGGCAGGTGTGGGAGCGCCTGAGTATTACCCAAGCTTTACTGTATCCAGGATAACCAAACACAGCAACACACACTTCCACACCTCCACACACACACACACACAGTTCTTCCCTTCCTGATACACACTGCACATACACTCCTCTTCACAAAATAGGAAGTGTGTGATTTTAATGATATTCAGAAGGAAGATAAAGATTATAATGAACCATAAAAATATTATAAAACTGAGACTGATATGGGTAATATATATTTACTGAGCTACACATACAGAAGTAGTGTGTAACGCCTGTGTAGATGCCAGATGCTCAGCATGTAGAGAATTGTTTTGTAAAATGAAGTGTAATGGGATGGAGTGCTACAGACTAGTAGCTCTCCAGCCCAGAGGGTTGTTGAACCCCATTGCAGAACAGCTGATCTCAAAGCAGGAAAAAAACACCCTTATAAGGAGATAGGGAGCTCAAGAACAGGCGGAAAAGCGAGAACGAGCAGAAACTAAAGTCACGCCGAGCTCTAAAGAGAGAGAGAGACAGGGGGAGGAATGTAAACTAAAGCTCACCAGAGAAGCATTTTATTTATTTTTTTTTTTTTTCCATTATCGTTCATTATAGTTCAACAACCTCACGAGCCAGATGTTTCATGCTTGCAAATAAAGACACAATAAAATATATAAAGTATACAAGTATAATAGTTTTATAAAAGTTTTTTTTTATTGTTTTAGGTTATAGTGCAATAATGCAGTTATATAATAATAATTTATCAGTGCAAATTTGTAAAGATGTAACATAGAGATAAAAGATGTAAAAAAGACGTGAAAGATAATACACAAAATGAAAAAAAAAGAAAAAACTAGTAGCACAGAATGGGATAAGGTGGGGTGCTGACCATCCAACATCCTGACCATCATTAACTCATTTTAAAAGCTTGATGGACTTTCCATTTAAAATATGATCATTAACATTGATTATAAGGAAATAGACAAAACAACTTCATTGATTAGCATCATTATAATGTATTCTAATTGATTCGGATGTTACAAAGTTGAAGCACTTGAATCAGATCAATGTATCCAGGCATAAACACACCCCTTATAAAGAATATGGCCAATGTATAAGGAGACCTGCTCATTCTACTATTGTTTATTCTGAAATTGAGGGTTTTAAAAAGGGTTTATCCTGCTTTTGTTGGAGTAACTGTCTCTACTGTTCAAGAAACGTAAACGATATTATACCCTGAAATATGGAGCCATATCACCCACCACTAATTATCACATCAGAGTTCTATTTTTTTACTGTTTTTATCAAAAGAAAAATACACACTGTTCTCATTTGCCATTTTACATATATATATATATATATATATATATATATACTAGAGACATATTATATCTGGAACAATCCTTCAATAGTATTGTTTAAATATGTTAAATTCGGTGTCCCAATTTTTCTATATGACTGCAAGCTATAATCAGATATCATTACATGTGAATCTAAATATGTCTGTGTGTGTGTGTGTGTGTGTGTGTGTAATCTGTAGACTACACCTGATCTGAGTCTCCAGTTTTTCCTGAACCTGAAAGGTCCATTAGGACCGGCTTTAATATTTAATGAAGCGGAAGCTTCGGCTCCAGAACAAACTGGAGGGAAACTGGAGAACTCTTAAATTTACGACTTTAACCAGTCCAATACCGCACCAGCCCCACCCACTGATACTGACAGAGCGGCATCAGCAGCCAAACACTGAGATAACACCGAGTTCTGACCCATAATGCACTGAAAAACCCACAGCAGAGGATCACAATACCATTAGAATTAGGGGTGGGCGATATGGTTCTAAAATAATATCACGATATTTCAGGGTATTTTTGCGATAACGATATACTTGGCGATATAGGAAAACTAAAATAATTAATTAATTTCTGGAATATAGTATAATAGTATAACAGCATAATCATAATGTGGCAAAATAAATAATATAGCATAAAATAATATAATGCAGCAAATAATATTGCAGAATATTTAGTGCATCATATAAACTGCAAACTAAAACAATTCTACAATAAATACACCTAAAGCTTCACAGTAAATAATAGACTACTTTTAAGACAGAACAGCCCTATTATCACGATATGGATTTTTAATATCATGATATTTCTGTGTCACAATATATTGCATATGATATAATATTGCCCACCCCTAATTAGAACTATAAATATATATTAATATTTAAAAAAACTGATCCATGCTGGAAGTCTGAAATCTAAAAGTAAGAATATTCACAATTACGCTTACATTCATTAACACTTGTTTCTGTGATGTTGCTAGGTGGTTGTCGTGGTGTTGCTATGGTATCCTAGGTGGTTGCTGTGGTGTTTCTAAGCATTGCTTGCATTCACTTTTTATTTTAAGTAGCTTCAAAACAGCAACTTTATAGGACAAAAAACGATAAAAAAATGCAGCTTTTTTTATCAATGTAAAATGTTTTTTTTTTCTTTATTTCAGGTGATTGTAAAGAATTTCCATTGGTCCATTCAACAAGATATTTTGAGACAGCAAAGATATGCACTCTCTCTACGCAAGATTGTTGAAAAATAAAGTTAAACCTCTTGGCTGAAACCAAACCAAATGAAACGCAAACATAATTTTTTGCATGTTTACATAATTTTTCCCACTTTTTTCCCCTGCTGCACAGATTAACTGCCTAATCATCACATTGTGATGATGATGATGATGACGCGGGAACTGCAAGGTGGTTGCTACGGTCAAGGTCTCAAGTTGTTGCTAGGTGATTGCTACAAGTGTTGGTTAAATTTTGCAAGGTAAATTTTAGCTAAAACTTTAAAACCACAAACTGATAATGAAGACTGTCTCAACAAAACTCACTTTTTGCAAAACTAACTTTTTGCATTGCTTTTGTATTTCCACTTGGGTTCTAGACTCACCCCCTTCAGAGCTCCACTCACTACATCTTCTAGTTGAAGAAACACTATTTTAGTCTACTGGTTGAGAACCTCAGACAGAGAGTACACACCAGGTTTAGCCAGCAGACTTCTTCTGAGGGAGGGATCTGTACCTACTGTCCATGGCAGTTCAGCAGTTCAAAACCACAAACAATTGAAGACTCTCAAAAAAACTCACTTTTTGCCAAATTTATTTTTTCCACTGCTTTTGTATTTCCACTTAGGTCTTGACTCATCCCTCACAAGAGCCCCACACACTAGATCGTCTAGATGAATAAACACTATTTTAGTCTGCTAATTGAGAACCTCAGACAGTACACAGCAGGTTTAGCCAGCAGACTTCTTCTGAGGGAGGGATCTGTACCTACTGTCCGTGGCAGGTCAGCAGTTCAAAACCACAAACAAAAAAGAATGAAGACTGTCTCAACAAAACTCACATTTTGCAAAATTCACTTTTTGCATTGCTTTTAAATTTCTTTTGTCTTGACTCATCCCCCTATCAGAGCTCCACCCACTAGATCTTCAGTACAGGTATCAGGTAGCAGGTATAACCAGCAGACTTCTTCTGAGGGAGGGATCTGTACCTACTGTCCGTTGTAGGTCAGCAGACGAGGGAGATGTAAGAACTTTTAAATAATGAGTTATTCAAGCATGAACTAGCTTGTTTGTGTTTTGCCATTTAGCTGTTGGGGCGGTGCCATCAAAAGCTTACTTTATTAGCATAAAAGTGTCAGAGCCCTTAAACGGCTCATTCTGAAAGAAACGGAAACTGGTAAGAACAGAGCTGGTGAGATCTTTATCTTTATGTGAGAGTGATTTAGAGTAAAGAACTTCATGAACATGTTTTCTATAGAAAATAAAACCTATTCTTCTATTCTAACTGGTGTAAAAAGTGGAGGTAAAATATACTTTGATTTTCCGGCCGAACTGTTCTTTAAGGTAGATCTGGGTTTATCCTGGATCAGCTGAGCGACTGATCACACCCTGCAGCTGCTCTTTACTCCACCTATTATAATACAGCCCATAATTACAGAGACAGCAGTACCGTAATCCCAGAGAGAGAGAGAGAGAGAGAGAGAGAGACTAATACTGATAACTTCACACACTGAATTACCCAGAACACCCTGGGGTACCAGACTGTGGCTATTACTGGTCAGCTGTTGCTCTGTTGGCCCACATTCTATATTAGACACTCTGAATCCAGACCCGATCACTGACTACAACATACAGCTCTGTAAAAAAATAAGCGAGCACTTAAAAACGATGAGTTTCTTTGATTTTACCAAATTAAAAACCTCTGGAATATAATCAAGAGGAAGATGGATGATCACAAACCATCAAACCACCAAACTGAACTGCTTGAATTTTTGCACCAGGAGTAAAGCAGCATAAAGTTATCCAAAAGCAGTGTGTAAGACTGGTGGAGGAGAACATGATGCCAAGATGCATGAAAAAAATTTTGATTAAAAACTATCAGGATTATTCTACCAAATATTGATTTCTGAACTGTCTGAAAGTTCTGCATCTTTATGTTATTTCAGACAATTTTTTGTTTTTATTTTGAAATGTTAAAATTGAGAAGTTGACTTTTTTATATCTTACAATTTAGGAATTCATTTTTTTAAATGTTAAAATGTATTAAATTAATTTTAGAAACTAAGAGCTAATTTTTTTAGTCTTCAAATCTGGAATCTGATTTTTTAAATGTTTAAATCTGGAATCAGATTTTTTTATTTTATCATGTTGGAGCTGACTTTTTTATCCTAAAATTCAGGATCAGACTTTTTTAAATCTCAAAACCTAGGATCTGAATATTTTAAATGATAAAATTTGGAATCTGAATTTTTTCATTTTAGAATTTAAGAGCTATTTTTTACATTTTCAAATCTGGAATCTGATTTTTTTATCTTATAATGTAAGAGCTAATTTTTTACATCTTAAAATTTAGGATCAGATTTTTTTCAATCTTAAATCTTAGGATCTTAATATTTTAAATCTTAAAATTTGGGATCTGAATCTTTTGTAATTTAGAAATTCAGAGCTGTTTTTTTAAATCTTAAAATTTAAGAGATTAATTTTTTAACCTTAACCTTAAATTTAGAAGCCAGTGTTTTTTTCTTATACAATTTAGGATCTGAAATATTTTATCTTATAAATTGGGATCAGATATTTTGTAATATTAAAATTTGGGATCTCAATGTTTAAAAATTATAAGTTGTTATTCTGAAGTGTGACACATTTCACCACCTCACCAGGTCAAAATGTAAAAAAACATTTTTTAAAGTGTATTTTATGACAGGGTGTGTTTAACCTCTGTTTTGACCTCTAAAAGCCCCTCGGTCTCTGTCCTGCTCTAGAGTTTCAGTAATTACTCCTCAGCTGCTCCACAGCAACAGTTGCTCTGCTGCACCCACTGGACCCATCATCCCACCGTCCCACCGTCCCCACAGCCGCCTGAGGCCAGTCTGCCCAGTACAACACAAGTGTTTTAGAGGGAATCTGATACCAGAGTTCAGACCCTGAAGAAGCAGGCATGTTCCAAATCTCACCATATACAGTAACACTGCCTTCATTTCTAAAATTATTTGAAAAAATCCATACGGTAGTAAAAGTAGCAAAATTCTTTAAAATAGTCCTTAAAACACCATATTGTGCATTTATATAGCTAATGCATTTACTATTTTTTGTATAATTGTTTATGTTTGCGTATTTTGTTATATGCACGCACTAAATGTTCTACACCTACTTAATGTGGTCGATTTTTTGTCATGATTTTTATTATTAATTATGTTTTATACAAAGTCTTGGTAAATTACCATTGTACGAAGCTTAACAGCTGATATAAGTATTTATATCTGCCTTTTCTATATCTGAAATAAATGTACCTGACTTTAAAATTTTATGAAATATTTGATGAAGTATTTCTTAAGCTTAATTTTAACAATAAGATTTGTGGTTTAAAAAACATACTTTTTAAAATAACTTCTTAAGCAAATTCTCTTCCCTTAAATTCCATTAAATGTCACACTTCTGGCCTAAAAGTGAGTGTCGAATCAAATAGATTTGAATTTTTGAATGAAAT
Organism: Astyanax mexicanus; assembly: GCF_023375975.1. NCBI lineage: Eukaryota > Metazoa > Chordata > Actinopteri > Characiformes > Acestrorhamphidae > Astyanax > Astyanax mexicanus. Next base: position 36,059,708 of record NC_064429.1, read on the forward strand.
CTTAAAATTTAAGATATTTTTTTTATCTTACAAATTGGGATCTGAATTTTACATTTTTTTAAATAATAAAATTTGGGATCTGCTTTTTTAAAATGTAAAAAAAATGGGATCTGATTTTTTAAAAATGTAAAACATTTGGGATCTTACATTTTTAAATCTTAAAATTTGGTATCTGAATTTTTAAAATCTTAAAATTTGGTATCTGAATTTTTAAAATCTTAAAATTTGGTATCTGAATTTTTAAAATCTTAAAATTTGGTATCTGAATTTTTAAAATCTTAAAATTTGGGATCTGAATTTTTTTTATTTAAAAATTAGGACATGATTTTTTTCAATCTTAAAATTTAAGATCAGATTCTTAAAATTCCTCAAAAGTTCATAAAATCATAAAAAGTCAGGTACATTTATGTCCAATATATTTAAAATACAAATTCAAATGTGTTTTAGTTTCCGTATTGTTGTTTACATTAGAGACAAAGGTTCATTGATTTATACTAAAAGCATGGAAATTATATTTTTTTATAAAATTAAATTTTTATTTTGTTGCAGTAGTATAGTCTGGAAATTACTGAAGTATTTTTTTTAGTGTTTTTTTATATCGCCAAAAGTACACACACAAACACACACACACACACACACACACACACACACACGCTTTCTCTCTCAGTGAAGCAGTTCTGCTGATGCTGGCAGGGTGAGGCAGGTGGGGGCGGCGCCGCCCCGCTGAGGGAGGTGAGGGTTGGCAGGGGAAGTCAGGAAATGGGACAGAGCCAGAGCAACAGGCAAATTACCTCAGAGCCTCCTCACTGTCCCAGCATGCACTCTGTTCTTCATCTGCGGCGCCGAGCGCACCTGAGAACACACCTCACCACTATATATACTGTATATATATAAATATACATAAAGGTGCTAGACACAGTGCTGCTGGGTGGAGAGCAATCCCATAATATTCACTATATTCACTCCTTCCTCCTGCCTGGTTTAAACAGCAGCAGAGCTTCTGAATATATCTACACTGATGGGCGTGGTGTTCTGGAAATGAGGTGTGTTCAGGTACATTTCTGGAGTTTTGCTTGTTTATCTTGGTAACAGAAAACACAGGAGCTCCACTGACTGAATACAACCTAGACAGACGCCAACAGTCAGACGTTCATCGCTATCTCGGTAACACAGGTTTTAACAAAGGTGCATCTTCGCTTGTTACAAATACATAGACATTTAACAGCACAAACCCAATGAACCAGCAGCTCAGTTTCCTCTGCTGAAAAGCGTTTGTTGAACACATCCAGGTAGCTGCACCGTTACAATAGCAATCCACCAAAGTCAGAGCTCACCTGACTCTTAAAGGGAATAGTGAGCAAGTGACACTCCCAAAACAAAACACACCCATGATTAATTAAGATAATTAGTACATGTCTTTCGTGCACATCGAACCGCACATGAAAAAAAAGTGTTTGAATAGCAGTTATTGACGTGCTCTTTGTCTGCATGGCAAAATATTGCAATAAAGACGGTATATCATGAAAATATCTATTAATTTCATTATATAATTTTTACCATTTCACCCAAGCCTGTCAGTGCGTGATTGCATATAGCACATAAATTACATATAGCTTTTATACTCTTTATATTGATATCAGAATAAAACTGTATCAAACAAAATAAAGAAATATAAACATAAGATATAAATTCAGGTCATATAGTCCAGCCCTATGTGTGGAGCCATTTAAGGTGGAATAGCTTAATTAAATTGTAAATGGGCTTGTAAAACAGCATCTGGGCATTGTTTTGGCCCAGCATACCTATTGTTCATACAGCAAACAGAACATTATATAGTTATATAGTTATATAATCCATAGAGTCATGTCATATCTAATTTAATAAAAATAATGAATAAAATAACAAACAAAATGACCAAATTATGCCAAAAAATGCGATTCTAAGGGAAAGATCTTACTATGTAAGGATATTTTTAATCACTTTACTGTAGTTTTGTTGGCTATGAGCTGCTGTGGAGTGTTAATGCAGTATTTTATCAGCTGTAATTCGGTCAGAAAGATGATGTTATGAATGTTGTGGATGTTATAGATGCAGAAGCTCAGGGCTGGTCTGGGAAACAGCGGTAAGTTCCTGTTGACCTGTACACACTCTGAGCCTGGCAGACACACTGCTTACACCAGCAGAGCGAAAGCAGCTCTTCAAAGATTTGGGGGTAAATATTAGGAGGCCTCCAGTTACACACTGCTGTTCTTCTGCAGCTGGAGAACCGAGTAGTAGCTGGACTCTCCACCTTTCCAAAAATAATTTTGCGGTAGAAACGCACCAAACTGTTTGGGAACTTGCCACCAGCACCAGCACTTTTGAGTAGTTCACCTCCTGGTGAGAGATCACTGACTGCTTTTGCATTTGAAGACATTTTGCTTAGATTATAGACTTTGATAGAGGGCGATTTGTCATTAGCGATTAATCCAGGTTATGTTTGGGAACCAACAATGGATGGTCGGGTTCAACTTCAAGATTTTGTGGTGAGAAAGAACTCCAATCCTACTTAGCTGGAGAGCGACGAATTGCCTGTGAACTGCTAGAGCGGTTAATGATCTAGGAAACATCCACACGGCATTTTTCAATAAGATATTGCTCGACCACACAAAGCATGGAAAGTCTGTTTCCCAGGAACGTCTCCACCAGACTTTTGCCTGGTCTCCAGATTTATTACGATTTTGACGATTAAATGCGATTATAAAATAGAGTTATCGTGATTTTACATACAGACATTTTATCTTTTTAATCTAAAATATATACAAAAAACGCTACTCATTTCTGAAGTGTTTATCCATCTTATCTTGGTTACCAGTGCCTCCCACAGACCAACCCACGCATATTTTCTAAACATTCTTCCAGCAAAAAACGTTCCAGGACTTTCCACACAAACCCCCTAAATAAAGCCTGTATTTAGCTAGAAATAAAATCTACTGTTTCTAAAAACTGCAGCGTCATCAATCTCCGGTGAGGATCCGTGATTAATGGAGGAAAACAAATATCTCTCCTTCAAAGTTTCTTCTGTGACTCGTTTAGTGTGTTATTTCTCGAGCGTTCTGAAGTATAATTCAGCGTCCGTCAGTGCGTGAGTTTCTCTGCCGCTGTATAGATACAAGGTCAGTGTGTGATATGAGCTCATTGGCTTGAAAACAATGTTTTAAATTATTGATTCACTCAATGAGTCGACTCAAACCAAAGCATCTGAAGACCGAACAGATTTTAGATAGACCTACGTTCAGGAGTTGTTGACTTGCATGAAGCTGGAAAGGGTTGAACAAATGGAGAAAGTTTAGCACTGTCGCTACTCTCCCTAGGCATGGTAAAGTCCTGTAAAGATGACTGCAAGAGCACAGCACATGCAGAATGATCAATGAGGTGAGGAAGAATCCTAGAGTGTTTTTTGCAGGTAAACCTTGTTTTGAACCATTTCTTTGTCATCTGTTGAAAATTATTTCATATTAAAAATCTGATTTTTAGTGAAAAGAAAATCTAAGATTATTTTTTAGGCCATAATCGCCGAGCACTATTAATAAGTATTTGTATTTGGAGGTCTTTCATTCACATAGTTGTTCTCCAGCTAGAGAATGCTGAGCAATAGCTGGATACTCCACCACTCCTCCACTCCACCACAGTCCCTGGGATTATATAAACTCCTGCTGAACCAAATCCACGGCTCTGTTCTCACATTCTGGGCAATGAAACGGCATCTCAAACACACGGCTCTTATTCCCCTCTACAGAACACTGATTACTGAACACTGAGCTCTAAAAAAAGCCAGATGAACCCGGAAATCACAGCGACTGAAGGCTTCAAACCGCCGAGTCATGATGTGTTTTTAATGTAACTGCAGATCATGAGGCTGTTCGGTTCTGCAGTGAAGCCGTAAAGCTTTACAATCCTCTAAATCAGCCGGAGAGGGAGGTTATATAACTGTAAACCAGCACTGTAAAAATCCCCACAGCTCAGGAATCATCTGATCCCAATACATACTGTAATATATAATCATGCTGAGTCACGGAATATACACACAGCTGATTCAACCTCAAGTAACCTCAACAATAATAATAATAATTTGGATATTTTACATACTTAAACTGGTTCCAGTGGAATGTGCTCTTACTCATCTTCTCGTGTTTCAACTGCAAACCTGTCCACCAATTTTTACACCAATCAGACAGGTATTTCTCCAGATTCGGGAAACATTGAATATTATTAATTATTATTATTATTTTTTTTTTTTATGTTTTATATTTTCATTTTTTTAGTTCATTATTATTCATTTTAGCATTTCGGTACCACTTTAAAATAAGACTATAAGTTGTTTATTAATTAGATTAAAAACCATTGATAAGCAGTTCCAACAAATCAGTTGAAAAGGCAACAGTGATCCATTGTTTGCTTAGCCATTTAATTCAACGTAATCATTTAATTTATAGTAAATAGTTAAACATATATACAAATATATTAGTATGACAGGTTTAATGCTGATTGATGGAAAACACGACATAAGATCAGTATCTAGAAATATCTGAGGGGGGAATCACTATTTTGCAAATTTTCAGCTCACTGTTGCCATTTATATTTATGTATTGTTATATATCTTATTAACTGCTGATTAATGCGATTTAAAGTATTTGCAAATTAATAAACACTTTTAAAAACCTTTATAAAGGTAGTCTTACGTATTTTAAAGTGGTAGCATCATTTCTTATCATTCTTATCATTTTACTTTACTTTTAATATTGTCTTTTGATTTATTTTACACTTTATAAATTTATTTTTTTAATATGTGTTATTTTTTATGTTTTTTTAGAAATGTATATTTAACATATATATTTTATCAACGTATATTAAATTAGTATTTCTTTTACTTATTTATTTTTATTATTTTATTCCTTTTTGTTTCTAATTTCTTAATAAATGTTTTCAATCCGTTTGATGCTTTAAATGCTTGGCAACAATGTTTTCCAGAGAGAAAATAGTTGATTGATTGATTGACTGATTAACAGAAAGTATAGATTTGCCCTAAAATTTAAATTTCAAAATTGTGGATAGGATTAGTTTTTCAGGAGTTTCTGGGGTAGTTTTCTCTTTTATGGGTTTTTTTTATCCTCTGTGATTTTATTCCCGTCCAGAACAATCATGTGCATGTTTTTCTCAGACGTCCTCTGAGAAAATTACAGGCTGAATTATTTACTGTGTTTCTCTGAACTCCGTGCTCCTCCGGTAATTTTAGTCTCGTCCGGACGCACATCTCTGAGTTTCATCTCCTCGCCTTTAATAAAATAGATATTTGTCCACTGCCGCGCACCGTAATTACACTTTGGGTGAGCGTTTTCACAGAGATCCACGTTAAAAAAACACAACAGAGAGTGGAAATGGAGGAGCTACTGAATGCTGTGATGTCATGTGACTGAGAAAACAAGCCTAAAAACTCCCTGATCCTCCTGTTTTTTAATTGCAGTCTGGATGCAGGAGTTTGATCACTAAAGAGTAGAAGTGTGAAATATTATTTTTAGAACATGCTGTGTGGTTATGTTTCCTTTCCTCTAAAACTAAATTAAAACTGAATTAAACTATAATAAACTGAACTGAACTACAGTATATTTAAAAGCAAACTGAACTATACTAAACTGAACTGAAATATATATAGTAAAATAACATTTCTAAGTGGATGAATGAAATGAATTTGACTGATCTGAATTTAAACAGACTGAGCTGAACAGAAATTAATTCAACTGATCTGAAATGTATTATACTGAACTGGACTGAATTTGACTAGTCTGAACTAAATAAAAAATAAACTAGACTGAACTGAATTTAAACAGAGTGAATCAAACAGAAATGAATTGTGATCTAAAATTAAATAGACTGAACTGAACTGGACTAGACTAAACTGAAATTTAAGAGACTGATCTGAACTGGACTAGAATGAACTGAATGAAATTAAACTAGATTAAAATAAAATTAAACAGGCTGAACTTAAAATAAATTCTGCACATGGGATTTTAACAATTCTACTACAGGAGTTTTGAACTTTGCTTATGCAGAGCAAACTAAACTGATCCAGGATCTGATTTGAGCTGCAGTGTAAACGCAGGTCAGCACTAGGAATAAACCAGTTTACTGTCTGACCCTCACCCTCATCACATCAGTGCTGATCTGACCTTCAGCACTGAGAGTAAACACCAAGATCTGACAAGCTGAGGGTACCTGGAGACGCTATTACAACACACACACACACACACACACACACACACACACAACACACACACACAACACACACTCACACACACAACACACACTCACACACACAACACACACACACACACACACACTCGCACACGCACAATGAGCCGTTGAACTGAATTAAGAAGTTTACATGAGGTCACAGGAAATAAACACACACAGTTTACAAACTGGACGACACACTGAACCCATTTAAACTGTGTTCAGCTAAAGTGAACTAAAATAATCTGAATTAAACATAATTAAACAAAACCGAAACTGGACTGAACTGAACCGAGATTAACTGTACTATACTAAACTGAATTATACAGAATAATCTCAATTAGACTGAACTCAGCTGAAATAGTCTGAACTGTAGTAAACTGGATTTGAATCCCACAGAACTGAACTGAACTGAACGAGACTAAACACAACCACTCTGAATTGACATGAACTAAACTGAAATAATCTGATCAGAACTGAAATAGATTTAATTTAACTGAGCTCAACTGGAATAATCTGAGCTGAACTAAAATGAACGGATCTAGTCTGAACATAATTTAACTCAACTGGAATATTCTAAACTGAACTAAAATTTACTGAACTAGACTGAACTCAACTGTAATAACCTGAATTTAACTGAACTAAAATGAACTCAACTAGACTGAACTCAACTAAACTCAACTGTAATAATCGAGACTGAACTAAAATAAACTGAACAAGACTGAACTCAACTATATTCAACTGGAATAATCCGAACTGAACTAAAATTAACTGAACTAGACTGAACTCAACTAGATTGAATTCAACAAAACTCAACTGGAATAATCGAGACTGAACTAAAATAAACTGAACAAGACTGAACTCAACTATATTCAACTGGAATAATCCGAACTGAACTAAAATGAACTGAACTGAACTGAACTAGACTGAACTCACCTGAACTCAACTGGAATAATTTGAACTGAACTAAAATGAACTAAAGGCATTTGATCTATAGGACCTGAACGAGACTGAACTAAACTGTAGCTGGAACGTACGAAACAAACCCGAACTGAAGCAAAGCGAAGTGAATCGAATGTAAACACCCTTACCAGTTCGTCCAGATTGCGCATGTCGCACACTATCCTTTGCGGCTGCCAGATCGGCGCGAGCTCAGGCTCCTCCTCCTGGTACCTCTCGCTCTCGCGCCCGTTCTGGCGCTCGCCGTTCGGCACGCCCGGCGTTCCCGCGGCAACGCCCTTGAGGTCCCTCTCCCGCTCCCGCTCGCGGCTCTCCTCGCGGGCGATCTCCTGCTCCAGCTGTACGAGAACGGGAGCAGGAACGCCGAACCGCGCACCTCTCCGCGCCACCTCCAGGAGGCAGAGCACGAAGTTCTTCTCGCTGCCGCGCTCCACCAGGTCGTTAGTCTCGAACATCAGCACGTCCTTCACGCGCAGCTCGCTGCGGCACCAGCCGATGAAGTTGGACACGTTGTCGCGCGCCACGAAGGAGCCGGGCATGGCGCCGCGCGACTGGTACGCCACGTCCTGCCACGGGCGATGGGGCTGGAAGGGGCGCGCGGCGCGGTTGACGTTGTTGGCGTGGTTACAGAGCACGCAGCCCGTCTCCAGGCTCTCCATGAAGGTTTCCACGGTGATGTCCAGGCCGTAGAGCCCGTGGAGCCACTCCGCCAGGTCCTCCTTCATGGCGTACAGATACTCCTCGCTGGACTTGAACGGCCGGATGCTCTTGCAGGCGGAGGACTGGATGTTGCTCTGGTCCGTTGTCATGTTGTCGGCGGGAGGGGGGTTGCTGAGGTATAAAAGAACGTTAGCCAGTGCAGCTCCTCGCTGGATCCCTGGGCATGTGCATCTGGGTCGTTATCAATGCAAGGAACGTACACGCATCCCGCGTGTGCAGCCGACAGTCACGCATGGCGAGGGGTCACGCGCCTGCAAGAAAAAAAACATAAATAAAGATAATGAAAGTAAAGTAGTGGATGCTAGCATATTTTAGCTTGTGGCTAGAGTGACAGGTGGGGCTAATATATTAGCTTTTGGCTAAATGCTAGGTTGTAGCCAATATATGAGCAATGTAAGACTGTGGATAATTCATTAGCATATGGGCAGAGAGTTAGTTTATGGCTAAAAAATTTGACTGTGGCTAAAGTGTTACGTTGTGGCTAATACATTATCTTATATACAGAGGTTGTTGTTGTGGATAACATATTAGCTTGTAGCTAAAACAATAGGATATAGCTAATATATTTCCGTGTGGCTAGAGTGTTATGTTGTTAGCTTATGGATAAAGTTTTGTGGCTAACATATTAGCTTGTGGCTAAAGTGTATAATTTGTGCTAAAAAAAGATTAGCTCATGGCTAGACTGTTAGATTGGAGCCAATACATTAATATATTAGCTTGTGTCTAACATGCTGTGGCTAATATATCAGCTTGTAGCTAACATGTTGTTGCTAATATATGACCTTGTGGCTAAAGTGTTGAGGCTAATATTTTAGCTTGTGGCTAACGTGTTGTCGCTAATATATTAGCTTGTGGTTAACTTGTTGTGGCTAATATATTATTATATTAGCTTGTGGTTAACATGTTGTGGCTAATATATTACCTTGTGGCTAAAGTGTTGTGGCTAATACATTACCTTGTGGCTAATGTGTTTTGGCTAACATATTAGCTTATTTCTAACATGTTGTGGCTAATATATTAGCTTGTGGCTAACATGTTGTGGCTAAAATATTAACTTGTGGTTAATGCGTTGTGGCTAATATATTAGCTTGTGGGTAAAGTGTTGTGGCTAATATATTAACTTGTTGATAACATGTTGTGGCTAATATATTAGCTTGTGGCTAAAGTGTTGTGGCTAATATATTAGCTTGTGGCTAAAGTCTTGTAGCTAATATATTAGCTTGTGACTAAGGTGTTGTGGCTAATATATTAGCTTTTGACTAAGGTGTTGTGGCTAATATATTAACTTGTTGCTAACATGTTGTGGCTAATATATTAGCATGTGGCTAAAGTGTTGTGGCTAATATATTAGCTTGTGACTAAGGTGTTGTGGCTAATATATTTACTTGTTGCTAACATGTTGTGGCTAATATATTAGCTTGTGGCTAATGTGTTGTGGCTAATATATTAGTATAGAAGCTTGTGGTTAATATATAGCTACTATATTAGGTTGTGACTAAGGTGTTGTGGCTAATATATTAGCTTTTGACTAAGGTGTTGTGGCTAATATATTAGCATGTGGCTAAAGTGTTGTGGCTAATATATTAGCTTGTGACTAAGGTGTTGTGGCTAATATATTTACTTGTTGCTAACATGTTGTGGCTAATATATTAGCTTGTTGCTAACATGTTGTGGCTAATATATTAGCATGTGGCTAAAGTGTTGTGGCTAATATATTAGCTTGTGACTAAGGTGTTGTGGCTAATATATTTACTTGTTGCTAACATGTTGTGGCTAAAATATAAGCTTGTGGCTGAAGTGTTGTGGCTAATACATTACCTTGTGGCTAACCTGTTGTGTCTAACATATTAGCTTATTTCTAACATGTTGTGGCTAAAATATTAACTTGTGGTTAATGCTGTAGCTAATATATTAGTCTGTGGCTAAAGTGTTGTAGCTAATACATTAGCTTGTGGTGAAAGTGTTGTAGCTAATATATTAGCTTGTGGCTAGAGTGTAAAATTGAGGACAATTTTTAGCTACAGTTTCAGGTTAGTGCTAATATATTAAAAAAGTACAGTTATAACTGAAGTGGTAATAACAAACCTATTTAACAGTAATAATCAGATTATTATTTAATAATATAATAAATATATTATTTATTAATAATCATCAGGTAGAATCTATACTCATAACATATATAGCAAAATCATAACACAAAACTTGAGTCACTCTCAGCCTCTATTCAAATACAGTCAGTGTGAACTGTAGCGGACAGCTGATTTATGCAAATTAAGAACAGTCAACATCATTCATACTGATAAAATGTCATACAAATATATCTACACTTTAGATACGTATGTAATGATGTGATAATCAAATTATTACGTAACAGTGACTCTTGATTATACAAAAAAAATAACCAGTGTTTTTGTTTTAGTGCTAAAAACAACGTAATGCTAAGCTAAGCTAAGAGATGTTATTCTGCATGGATCCTGTGAGCCGCTGCAGTGACGTAAACCAGCCAACCAGCCAATCACAGCCGAGCTCATCTTTTATTGTGTGTTTTACTCAGGGACAAAATAACAGGGCGTGTAAAACCACATTAAAGCCACACGTTCCTTATTTATACATCAAAAAAAAAATCTTAAATGCTCATACAAAAATTCATGCTATTGTACCTTTAATCTGTGTACATGCTAGAGCTGCACAATATTGTAAAAAAAATTAAATACAGTACTTTTCTTTTATGCAATATACATGTGATACACAATAATCCAACATATTAACATTATTAACTTGCACTTTCTGCATCCAGGATTGAAAATAAAAGTAAACTAAAATAAGTGTTCTATTTCCCTTTTCCATTAAACAGCAAAAAGTTAGTAAAGCTGAATTATATTTGCTATACACTTTGCAACTAGAGCTGAACAATATATTGATATTCTATCTTATTGACAATAAGCATATTATTGATATCATTAGTGCTTAAAAAAACACTTACCCAACTGTAGATTATGTGCAGAAAAAAAATAAATAAGAGTATTTTAGTAGTAAAATAACAAAATCTTCACCTACTGATGCATTTTTTTTCTGCATGTCCAAATATGATAAATAATGTCTATCATAAATATGTATTTGAATATTCAATGCGTGATTATGTACCCCAATTTCGGAATTGTATCGTATTTATTGACCAAAACTAAAAAAATATATTGTGATACAGATTTTTGCCATATCGTCCAGCCATAGTAAAATTTAGTGAAATTAAGGTTGTTTTTTATTCTATAAACTACAGACATTTCTCCCAAATTCCAAATAAAAATATTGTCATTTAGAGCATTTATTTACAGAAAATGAGAAACGGCTAAAATAACAAAAAAGCAGAATGCAGAACAACCCTGGTTTTTAATTACAGTTTTTTTCATGCATCTTGGCATCATGTTCTCCTCCACCAGTCTTACACACTGCTTTTGGATAACTTTATGCTGCTTTACTCCTGGTGCAAAAAATCAAGCAGTTCAGTTTGGTGGTTTGATGGATTGTAATCATCCATCTTCCTCTTGACTATATTATATATTTTTCCAGGGCTGTATATATACAAAAGAATAAATAAACAAATACATGTCATATAACCTGGAGCTTTACATTGTTATGAACTGTATTTTTTTTACTGAAATAAACTCTCATACTATAATACTGACAACATAATGTCAGCATATATACATATCGTTAATATCGAAATATCGTTATAATAATACCGAACTGTTGCTTCGGTAATCGAAACCGAACCACGGCTAATCGAACCGAGCTAAACCCCTCCGCCAACCGCTGCACTGATTATTAGCCCAGCAATTCAGCGCGTTCACACACTGCGCCGCGCGGGTTAGCGCCCGATATCGATCTAAATCAAGACGGAGTGAGGATCAATCAGTGTGTGTGTTGTGATCAGTGTGTGTGTTGTGATCAGTGTGTGTGTGTGTGTGTGTGTATGTGTGTGTGTTACCCATTGGAGCGCGAGGCCGGCTGGTGTGGCTCGGATGGCGGTGAAGGAGGTCCGGTCACTGCGGAGCGGCGGAGGGGTTCCTCCACACGGACAGAGCGCTGCGGCTCCTGCGCTCCAGCCTCTCTCCCTGCCCGCGGCCGCGCTGCCTCTCTCTCCCCGCTCACACACGCGCTAATCCCGGCCTGGAGGCGCTGGCGGCTCGGCCTGAGCTCCGGGTCTCTCCTCCTCCTCTCTCTGCCCGAGATTCAAACCCACACTGATCATCATCCAGATCCTCCACTGGAAGGGGCGGGCAGAGTGTGTGTGTGTGTGTGTGTGTGTGTGTGTGTGCGTGTGTGTGTGTGTGTGATTTTTGTGCGTTTGTATTTATAGCCTTGTGGGAACTCAGGTCCCCAAACTGCCTAAGAAAATGTTATATTATATTATATTAATCAAAGGTATCGTGCTGTATTTTTTATATGCAACTTTTTATATTATATCAATTCCACACAAAATATAAATATATGTGCATGTATTGTGTCTTATTATTAATATATATATATGTATTTTATTTATTATATTATTATATAGTGTTATATTATATTATTATAGAGTGTAGAAGTGTAAAATTGAGGCCAATCTTTAGCTACAGGGTTAGCTTTAGGTTAGTGTTAATATATAAAAAGGTTATAAATGGAGTTGTAATAACAAACCTAATAATAAATTAATAAGTAATAATCAGATTATCATTAAAAATCATCAGGAAGAATCTATACTCAATAACACATAACTGCCGTCACTCTCAGCCTCTATTCAAATACAGTCAGTGTAGTTGTTGCTTCTCATAACCTGGATTCGAACATTACTCAAATATTCACTATTCACTGTATACCTGTAACTCTACCTCTTCACTACTTTACTTTAACTGATGCTCTCAAACTTTACATTAAGAGACAAGAAATTCAAGTAATTAACTCTTGATGAGTTCAGCACAGCTGTTAACTGAAAGCCTGAATTCCAGGTGACTCTAAATCATAAATCTGACTGAGAAAATCCAGCATCTAAACAGTTTAGTTTACTAAATAATTCCAGATGTTTTTCTTCATAGTTTGGATGACATTGTGTGTTCAAACTTTTGACTGGTGCTGTATAAAATAAAAAATACCATAAATTAATAACATTAATAAACTCCTGCTTTGTTGAACTCAGGCTCAGAGAACACACAGACTACAGTGGTGCTGCTGATTGTAGATGTGGGCAGTAACGGGTTAATCACTCAGAGCTCTGAGAACTTCAGAAGATCTGACTCAAGGGTCCAGCTCTTCCTGGAGGTCAGCGAGGCAGGATGTGATGTCATTATGGTCACTCTGGGCATTACGGACACAGGGCCGACTCTATAAACTCTATAAACTACTGCTGAGAAGTTATCTCTACTTTACTAGAGTAAATATTTTATATTTTAACACAATTATCTGAACTTTCTACTCCTTACATTTGAATAAAAACAGCCTCATAACTCCTGTTTTGTATTTTCAGCTGGTTTTCATTGCAGCTTCTCATCATTCAATAAAACCCCTATCCAGATAAATCTCTCCATCCAGATAGAGTGAATCTGATTGTGATTGGATGTAGAGAAGATATAATAAATATATACCATTCCCACTCCCTATTGGTTTATACTGTGATCAATCACCACCTGCACAACTAAGCTTCTTTAATATATTTATATTCTACTGTATTTAAAATACATTAATTTTTAATGAGCATATATTCAGCTGAAACACTATAGGGAGACTAGTGCATCTCAAATTATATTTATTAATATTAACATTTTAATATTTTAACATTATAGTCATTATGGCTTTTAGAAAAATGTGTTTTGGGAAGGGGGGAGGGGGGTTAAGTGCACTATAGGACTCTGTGGGCGTGGCCTAAGCTTTTGTTCTTATTGGCTTCATTCATTTTTTTCTCTTTACATTACTTTTACTTTTATACTTTAAGTAGTTTTGAAACCAGTACTTTTACTTTACACACTTTTACTTAAAGAGTAAAAAGCTTCAGTTGATTCTTCTTTTTTAACTTCTACAGAAGTATTTTATTAAACACTAGTATCTATACTTCTATCTATGAGGTTGAGCTACTCTAGGTAGGAGTGTGTAATAGAATCTGTGGAGTATGATCAAGAGATTGCTGGTTCGAATCCCGGTCATGCAGCTTGCCATCAGCTGCCGGAGCCCCGAGAGAGCACAGTTGGTCTTACTCTCTCTGGGTGGGTAGAGTAGATGGCGCTCTTTCTTTCCCCTCATCACTCCTAGGGTGATGTGGATCGGGCTGACAAGGCTGCATCTGTGAGCTGATGTATCAGAACCGAGTCTGAGTTCACATGTGTCTATACGTCTATAGGGCTTTGTTGATACTCCATTGATTAACTTGGTTGAAGAGCGGTAGTGTATTCAGTTCTGTAACGTCTCAGGCTGAGTGTGTGTGTGTGAAGGGGGCCGTTGTTTTGGTTTGAAATGCGTCGGTTGTTTCTTTAAGAGAGCTAGACAGAGAGGGTGAGATCATTCTCCAAGGCCTGGATGAATCAGCTCTTCTGCATACACACACACATACACACACACACACACACACACTCCATTCCACAGTTCCCTGGCGTGTGAGCAATTGGCTCTAAACCGCCCATAAAAAGCCAGGGTGGTGTCAAATAGCCTCAAACAAAGAAAATTCAACCTTAATCACTATATACACACACACGTTTTCTACAATACACAAAACACACACACACACTTTACACAGATTTATTCCTTTTCTTTTAACACACACAGAGAAAATCACTTCACATCTGTTGTTCCCCCTAAAAGTTTTCCTCGTCACTTTTAGCGCTGGTTGTGGTGACCATCCATATTTAGCTTTTCAGAGAAAAGCTGGACTCTCAGCTGGAGACACAGGGCTCAAACATACCCAAGACCTTCTAAAAAAAACTACAGTTTCTGAATCAGTTTCTCTGATTGTGCTATTTATAGGTTTATGTTTGAGTAAAATGAACATTGTTGTTTTATTCTATAAACTACAGACAACATTTCTCCCAAATTCCAAATAAAAATATTCTCATTTAGAGCATTTATTTACAGAAAATGAGAAATGTCTGAAATAACAAAAAAAAAAGATGTAGAACTTTCAGACCTCAAATAATGCAAAGAAAACAAGTTCATATTCATAAAGTTTTAAGAGTTCAGAAATCAATATTTGGTGGAATAACTCTGGTGGTTTTTAATCACAGTTTTTTTTTCATGCATCTTGGCATCATGTTCTCCTCCACCAGTCTTACACACTGCTTTTGGATAACTTTATACCACTACTTTTCTTTTAAGATTTTTTTACGTTGTAAATTTAATATTAAAGACTATATGAAAGCTTGAAGAAGTTCCTGCAGGTGCTGAACAATAGTTGCTGCTTTTCCTTCAGGGGATTAATGTGGAGGACTAACACTATTTAATATTAATCTACAATGTAGAAAACAATACATTAAATAAAGATAAACACTGAATGCAAAGGTTTGACAAATCTATTAAAAACTGATAAAAGAAACAACTAAAAACTAAATAGCCATAATACTTAACAGAACAGTAAAATTAACATTTTGTTTTAATTCAGTCCAACAGCTTTTATATTTCTCACATCCTCAGAGAGTTCTTTGCCATGAGGAGGCATACTGAATATCCAGTGGCCAAAATGAGAGAACTGAACTCAAAACATCAAATTTAACAGTGGCTGGGTGGGTGGATGGATTTTGGGATATTTGCACTTGGGTGGCTGGTGATCTAATTACAGGTTTTTCCCAGAACTCTGTACAGATCTGTACATCTATAAACATTTTACAGACGTTTAACTTCTAGTACAATAAAATCTGAGTCATTTAAGCAGAATTTCACCTCATTAAAACTCTAAGAGCTGCAGTAATTAACCCAGTAATTAACACCATGAATAATAAATATCTCTACTCAGAACACTGAATCATGCAGAAAAAAAATAATCCCCTAAACCACCTGAGATACCATACCAACCATTTAGCATCACCCTATTAACCACACAGCATTAACATTACAGTAACAACATGAAAAGCTATAGCACTTGATAAAAAAGGAACAATTATCATAGCTACCCTCAAAGATACTAAACCAGCCTCCTAGCTACCACGAGATAAGATGTACAGTACAGTATACCATATCAACCACTAAGAAACACAACAGACTCCATCTAGGATACCACATCAACTATTTAGCATCAATGTAGCAATCAAAGCAACATCAGAGCAGCCACAATGCAGAAGGCCTTAACGCATATCCTGCAGTTGAGCATTCATTAGCAACCATGGGACATGTCAAAAGTCACGGGACACTTTATTGGCGTGTGTCCAGTTTTTTTTTCTCGTAGAACTCTACGTCTAATCCAGGAACCGTTCTGAATCTTTTATTGTGGGATGATTAAACTGAAACACACGCCGGTCTGATCTCACCACACCACACAGATGTTCAGCACATGGTCTGAAGGCCTGAGGAACTCTGGGGTCTCATAATTCAGTCAAGACTCAGTTTCTGACGGAACACCTTCAACCACATAACAGTGAACATGAGACTCGCTGTACACTATAGGTCTGAATATTTGTTGTATTTTATTCAACTACTTTAATTTAAGCACCCGTTACTGACACACAACTTATCTAGTCCCTTTACTGGTTGCTATAGCAACTACCTAGCAACCATATGGAAACACACCTGAAATACTATTGCACCCAATGTACAACACGATTGCACCAATGTAAAAATATAAGCAACTAAGGAATACCACGAAAAAAAAAACACTTGGGATATCATACCAATTGTTTTGAATTACCATAGCAACCAATTTACAACACTGTAGCATTCATCTAAAAACATCACAGCAACCCCGGGGTTGCCACAGCAACCACGCAGCTACTACATATTAACCACCTGTGATACAATATAAGCAACTAAGGATTACCACAAAAAAACACATTTGGAATATCGTACCAACTGTTTTGAAATATTATAGCAACCAATGTACAACATAATTGCGTCCATTAAAAAAAAAAACATCATGGCAATCCACAGGGTTACCTCAGCAACCACCTGTGATACAATATCAGCCACTAAGGAATACCACAAAAACCACCTGGAATATCTTACAACTGTTTTGAATTACCATAGCTACCACCTAGCAACACAAGTGACCACTTAAAACCCTACAGTGACAATCTAATAGGAGTATTACCTCCCTGAGGTACCACAGCAACCTTCTGAAATTTCATATTATATCAAACACCAAACAAACAAAAAAACACACAGGATACCATACCAACCATAGCCAAGCAACAGCATAGTAGCCACCAGAAATACTTAATAAAGCACCCATCTAATAACAACAAAGCAATCCTCAGGGACTCCACAGCAACTCCCTGTCTACACTATAGAAACACCACAGCAACCAGGTTGGGTTTATCCTGTGTTCTCAGGGGTTTAGTCACGCCCGGGTAACAGCTGGCACTACCATCACCCTCACCGCACACTCAGCACTATAACAGCCTCTGCCTACCGGGTCACTCCAGAACTACCACATAACTGAGCTTTCAGCACCACCTGCTGGTGGAAGCTTCAAACTGCAGCCACAAAAATTAACACTGAACCTCTCAGGAAAAGACGATATATTCTCCCAGAAATTATTGCAATACACAATTTTTTTTTTATAATTGTAAGACTATTAAATGCTACTGATATAATGATAGCAGAATAGCATAAAAAAAACCAATTATATACTTTTTAAAGAGAGCAAAAAGTACATAAAATTATATATAATTATATCATATATTTACATATTATAAAATTGTATTTCTTCACCTACTTTAGTCCACAGTGTATATGTTATGGAGTCACAGTTACTGAAGCATGACTGGCTATAATACTGTCATTGTTATATGTGTAAACGGACATACAAATAAACACAATAGACGAAAAATATCACGATTATCAAAAAATTGAGGTCATTTTCATTTATTGTACGATAAATCGATATTGCAATTATTGCAACAGGTCTAATTAAAGCACGTCTCTTTCAGTTAGAATTATTGCAATAATCACATTATCGATTTATACAACAGAACTAGGCATGATGGGAGCATCACTTCTTACAGCTGCCTCTTTTCTTACCCTGAAGCTCCATCACTCTGGAACAGGATAAATCTGGACTCATCAGACCTTTACATGGCCTTCTTCCATTCCTCCAGATAACAGTCTTTATCCTTAAAACTGATAAGCGCTTTTATTAAAGCTACTCACTCGTTTAGTTCCTTTAATCACTTGAGTTCCTTTCACTGCATTGTACGAATGGGAAAGCTCTTACCTTCCCTATTAAACAGATCCCTTGATTTCTAGGGTATCTGAACCTTTTTAAAACTCAAACTTAAAATGACTTAAGACCTTTTAAGACCCCTCACAAGAAAAAATAATAGGTGATAAACATACAAGAAGTTGTACTGAATTGGAGTAAAATGACAACACTGCTGACTTACCATTAGCAAAACCTATTTTAAATAACTAATCAAAAGACATAAAAGTGTGCTGTTAAGCGTGAACACGAGAAAACAGCCTTTTAATTACTCACTACTTTCCCAAAAGCACTGGCAGAATAATTGGCAGGTTCCCTAGTTTACTATTTGCATTTCTTTTTTATAAGCAATTATAAGCAAACAAAAACATGATTAAAATTAAGACATTTTAACTGGCTTGAACGGCACATCAATTAATAAACGAACCACATGCCTATGTACACTATTAATCGAATCTAATTTAGTAAAGAGTAGTAGTAAGCCAGTGGTATTTTAGTGTTTTGCAGCCAATCATGTGTTTATTCCATGGTTATACATGCAATTAATCCCTTAATAACATTTCACATTTTTTAATTTCTCAGATATAATTTAATGCCTCTCTTTTTAGACCTTGAATATGTAAAAAATTGACTTTTTTAAACTTTTTAAAACAACCTGCGGGTACCTTAAATTGTACCATGCTTTAAGATCACACCTCTGACAGGTATGCAACTCAAGTGCCTATGAAGAAAGTACAAAACTGTGCTTTGAGCACCCCCTTGTGGACTGCTGTACACATGCATTTCCTTGCACACATGCATTTCTCAATTAATAAAAACACACGAGACTTGAACACTGAACCCAGTTGAAAATTTTATTCTCAAAAAGATTGTTCGAGTAGTTCACTGTTATACGGTGGGGAACGGGAGTAAAACGTCCAGTACAAAATGGAAGAAAAACTGACGATATGGGGAAATTGTACAGTGCGAGCAAAAACAAAAAGCAATAAAGTGGAAAAAGCAACAGGACCATATGCTTAACTAAAAGCAACAATAAAAGTAAACTTCTAAATATCTGGATTGTAAAAAAAGGCAAAATAAACAAAAACAAATAAAGGTAATGTGTCAAAAGCTCTGCTAACCATATATAAATATGGACACGTAAATTAAAAAGACCATTTTAAAAGTACACCCCTTTACACAGGCTGCTCTCTCCGCACAGGTAAGACGACGCCTCAGTAGGGTCTTTCCCTGCGCTCCTGACGGTGATCCCTGCAGAGACACACAACAAAAAACACAGGTAAGAACATGAACTGACCTGTAATCATTTTAATAAGAGCATTTAAACACTTAAAACTAATGAAGCTCCTGCAGAAACTGAGTTATTTCAAATCACAGCTGCTGATTTGTGATCCTACAGACAAAAACAATGCAAACATCACTGATCAGATTAGGGATGAAGTGTGGGAATTGTAGCTACAAAACGCTGGGAGGTTGCTATGGTATTCCAGGTGGTTGACGAATACTTGCTAGGTAAGTGGGAGGGTACGCTAGAAGCATGTCGTTTGCTACATGGGGCCCAATGGTATGTTAGAAGCTTGCTAAAATGGACCCTACAGTATATCAGGTGGGTGCTAGGTGGATGTTATGATATCCTAGAAACTAGCTAGGTGGACATCAGGTGGGTGCTAAGTAGGGGCTATGGTATGCCAGGTGAGTGAAAGGTGGACGCTACAGTACCCTAGGAAGGTGCTAGGTGGACGTTATGGTGTGCTGCTAGAAGTTTGCTAAAGTACTATGGTACATTACGCCAGTGGGTGGTAGGTGGATGCTACGGTATCCTAAGAACTTGTCGTCAGGTGGACGCTACGGTGCGCCAGGCGAGTGCTAATTAGGGGCTATGGTATGCTAGGTGGAGGTCATGGTATCTTAGGAGCTTGTCAAATGGTTGGCAGTCATGGAATACCATAGCGTCCACCTAGCACTCAGCATCCATGCATCAGCCTCTTGGAAAACCAGCTATGGTATCCTAGGAGCTAGTCAGAAAAAAATGGTTGCTAGGTGGCTGCTACTGTATCTCAGGAGCTTGCCAGGTAGATGTCATAGAATACCATAGCATCCACCTAGCACTTACCTGGTATACCAAGAGGATGATACATGGATGCTATGGTATCTTAAGAGCTTGTCAGACAAAATGGTGCTAGGTGGCCGCTACTGTATCCCAGGTGGGTGCTACGCTATACCAGGTGGGGGCTGTGGTATTCTAGGAAGCAGAAATGTGGACGCTATAGTATCTCATGAGCTTGCTCGGTGGATGCTATGGTATACCAGGTGGTTTGTGGCTTTAACAATCTATTTTGACCGTATTTGTTTCACATCATATCTATTAAGTAGAACGTACACACTTGTTACTCATATCTGATCAAATCAGATTTGCATGTCTGGACATCATAACATTTATGTCTACAAATGCACTACTTAAACACGATTTTAGTAGATCAGCTGGGGGAGCTAAACTCTGCAGGACAGCTCAGATCATAAGGTGGACCGTACCTCCCATCCATCTTTCCTGGGGGGCCCATTCCCCGTCTGCCTCCGCGGTCCATAGGGGGTCCTCCTCTGCCTCCTCTGAATCCTCCCCGGTCCATCCCTCCTCTGCCTCTGAAACCTCCGTCTCCTCCCCAGCCTCCTCTCATTCCTCCAGGACCCATGCCAGGGTGCCCACGGTCCATCCCACGCCCGCCGCGGCCCATCCCACCACGACCACGCTCACCACCTGAAACACAGACACACTGACGCTTTACCAAAATCAGAAACAACCAGAACTGAATATCCCAACGTTAAACAGCTGAGTGGAATTTCTCTTTTCAGTTTAGAAAAAGTGCTGGTTTTAAAAAACAAAACAAAAAACAAACAAACAAAAAATAAATCCCTGGTTAAATGCTACAATATCCCAGCCGGATGTTATGTGGACACTATAGAATCTCAAGTACATGCTAGTTGGCTGCTATGGTACCCCAAAGTGCTGATATGATATCCCAAGTGGATGTTAGGTGGGCTCCATGATATTCCAAGTACGTGCTATGTGGGTGAGCACAATGGAATCCCAGGTGCCTGCTATGGTATTGCAGGTGGTTGCTAGGTGTACATTAGGGTAGCTGCTTGGTGGGCACTATGGTATTGCAGTAGGGCGGCAAGGAGTGCACTATGGTATCCCAGATAGGTGCTAAGTGGCGACTAGGGAATCCGGTTAGGTGCTAGGTGGGCACTATGGTATCCCTGGAGCCTGCAATGGCATCCCAGGTGGTTGCTAGGTGGGCACTATGGTATTGCAATAGGGTTGCAAGGGTGCACTGTGGTATCCAAGATAAGTGCTAAGTGGCAACTTAGGAATCTAGGTAGGTGCTAGGTGGGCACTATAGCATTAAAGGTGGTTGAAAAGGGGCCCTATGGTATCCCAAGTAGGTGCTAGGTGGGTGCTATGGTAACCCAGGTGGTTGTTAGGTGGATGCTATGGTATCCCAGGCAGGTGCAATGGTAGCGCAGGTGGTTGCTAGGTAGGTAATAGGGAATCTCAAGAAATTTGCAGAAAAAAGGATACAAGGTGAGCGCTATGGTATTATAAGAAGCACACAAGGACTTCTAGGGCAACTTATGACAGTAGAACTTTAACATCCACATAAACTCAGACATCCATTGTAATAAGTGTACCTTCAGGGGGTCCCAGGCCCTCTGGTTTGGGAGCTTTGCACTGGTTACACTCCGTCCTCCAGGAGAAGTTCTGGTTTCCACAGCCGCTGCACAATCAGAGAAGGTAAAGAATCACATTATAAAAGGGGCAAACATAATCAGGTGAGAATAGCTGAGTGCCAGCGTACGTTTATCAGAAACTCACGGGTTTGGGCACTCCCAGTCTCCAGCTCTCTTCTGCACGTTGTTGGCTCCTGGTGGTCCTCCTCCCCAGCCCCCCATGCCTCCTCTCGGGCCTCCACGGGGAGGAAATCCACCACGCTCACCTCCTCTTCCCATCATCCCTGCAAATAATCAGTTATCCTTGTTAACCAGTAAATTAAGATAATCAGAATCTGCAGGCTAGAAATCAACTAGCACAGAATCACCACAACTGGAAAATCATGGTTAAAAAAACTACAGATTTAGTGTGAGCTAGAGACTTCAGCATTCAGATCCATCATAATTATTACTAAAATCGACTTATTTGTACAATGTGGACATGAACTTTTTACTGTTTACTGACCTCAATACTGACCATTAGCCTTTTCTTGACAAAATAAGTTAAATGTTAATAAGTTAACAAAAACTATTTTTAAATAAAGTAGATAATTAAGTCTAAATATTCTTAATTACCAAATTTTCATTGCATTGTGTAATTAGTATTAGTAGTGGCATTTAATGGTCATACAATATGAAAACACTGTTTTATTGCCATTTCAGAGTTTTGTAGGTGAAATTGAAGATTTAGAAGGCTGCTGATACATGGATGCTATGGTATCCTAGAAGCTTGTCAGACAAGGTAGGGGTGGGCGATATGGCCCTAAAATAATTACGATATTTAATGGTATTTTCGCGATAACGATACTCTTGGCGATATGAATTAATGATTTTTTTTTCCCAAGAACTCTACTACTTTATTATTGCATACGATTTATTTCCTAACACTACCTGATATTAAAAAATACAAGAATTTGATCAGATTTGTAATAGAAGTCATTGATCCAGAATGTCATGATACTAATAATGATGCACTCCAAATATCTCCATATATCCAGGATTAAAGTAAAATAAACGATACTGGACAGATAATCTGTCTCTAGTAGATATATAATGGGAAATGAGAACAGTGAATTTTTCTTTTGCTAAAAACAGTAAAAAAGTAGAATCCTGATGTGATAATTTTTATTATTTTTAGGGTATAATATCGTATTCAAACACCATATTCAAAAATGTTGGCGATATTATCGTGTATGATGCGATATGGCACACTCCTAGTGCTAGGTACACGCTAAGGTATGTCAGCTTCCAAACAAAGCTAGAAACAGTTATGGTTAAAGATCTTTTAGTGTAGTGTTTATAGGTTACTGAAAGGAATCCTACCACCACGATCAGGGCCTCCTCTCATAGGTGGTCCTCCCCGCATACCTCCAGACATGGGCTTCCTGCGAGCCATCGACACCTTCAGCCTCCGGCCCTGAAACTCCTTACCTGGAAAAATAGTGAACACAACATTAAAAAATACTGCACATACAACACACCCATACTGAGAAATCACCCAATTAAAACTGAGCCAAAAGCTAAAAGAAAACTACAAATTATGATTAAGATTGTTGGTTAACCCTTTAAAAGCTGCCGAAGAATAGAACCAGCAGCTGGAAGTTCTAATATGACTCATTTTCTAGACACAACAGCAGTTTAACCCCCATCACCCCAAGTTTTCAATTCAGCTACTAATCCTAATGTAGAAAATGCTGTGAATTTTGTGGAGACTATTTAGCTCAGCATATCTTGTGGTGTCCCCCAGAGTTATATTCTAGGGTCTATGAAATTCACGACATTAATGCAGTTTTAAAGGTGAAGAACTAAAGCGTAAGCTTGCATACAGGGTCTATAATGAGTTAAACAAAGATTTAAGACTTAAAAAAAGAAACACAAACAGCTTTTATTAAGTTTTACCACCATTCTGAACACTTACAGGACAAGAACTGCGCTGTCTGAAAAGTTATGCTAAAATTCGAGAGTACAAGCAATGTTACATGAGTACAATAAAAATAAAAACACAGAAAAAACACCTATCGATAATAATCATCTTTAACCTCATAGGACCTGGCGTCCACATATGTGGACATCATATTTAGGGTTGTCTAGCCTACACACATTAAATTTAGCTCAACATGGGCCTGGTGTCCTCTTATGAGGCCATTATAGTGTCACATAGTGGTGGCAGGAGAGTTTAACACGTTACATTTTCGATTTTGTTTAGAAATCGAAATGTCTTCGTGTTAAAGCAGTACTATAAATGAGCCCTATTGTTCAAAGGGGCAATTTATGTTTTGTACTCAGGCCAAAAAAAAAAAGCTGCTGTGTTCAGGTACAAATGTTTTGTGAATCATTACCAATTGGGTCTTAGTGTTCTATCGAAATATAAAACTATAGTCCTCATATGTGGACAATTTGTCTCAAACTATATCATGTAAAAAGATAATTCTTGCCATACAAGAGTTAGGGTTGTAGGTGGGTAAAAAAGTATAAAATCCTTTCAGGGTTTCTCCACCATTTTTAAATCGCAAAAAATATAATTTAAGACCCAAAAATGTAGTCATTTTCTTTAGCGGAAAATAATTTGCTTTATTGGAAATCAAAACTTAACATAGCTAACTCACCGTTAACGTTACTACGTTATCTAGCTTGTCGCTAATGTTAGCTAGCTCTCCCCTAACCTTAGTTCTATTTCCAGTAACGTTAGCTAGATAACTCGCTGCTAACATTAGTATGCGTTTTCTCACCGCCATTAAAACCCACAGCATGAATATTTAATACCTACAGCAACTTTACAGTAAATTTAAGACCTTAATTACCCAGATTTTAATTTAAGACATTTTAAGGCTTTTTAAGGACCTGTGGGAACTATGCTGTAGGAGTGAATTCGGAATAGATTCAGAAAAATGCAGGTTTTTCGTAAATATTGAAGCCATTTAAAGAGAGATCTTCAAAGTTAATTTTACGATGGATGCAGCAGAAACAGGAATTGTACAGAACTAAAAGAATACAAGGTCACGGTAGACGTTCTTCTGGTTAAAAATAGCTAAAACTTTAGGCGCAGCTTTAGAAGACCCAGAGGATTATACAGTAAGAAACGCACCATCGAAGTACTCCACGGCGGCTCTGGCGAACTGAGGCTCCTCGTAGGACAGGGTGGCGTCTCCCTTGGGTTTCCCTGAGTCCCTGTCGGTGTAAATGTTGATGGCAGGTTGGCCTAAACGACGGTTCATCTGCAACAAACCAGAAAACACGAAAATTAACAGATACAGATTATAGATAAATAAACCACACACACACTGACTTTAGAGTTCTACTGCTGGTCAGGCTGACTGATGAAACTGGTGCTCACCCGAATGGGTCCGGTGTGTTTGAAGAAATCTGCCATTTCGGGCAGCGCTGCGTTCTCGGTGAGTCCGGTGATGTAGATGGTGCTGTTCTCAGAGTCATCCTGCTCTTGGTGTCCTGAAGAAATGAGATACGGATGTTTTAAAACTAGGTAACTTCAGTTTGAAGTGTAGTTGCTGTAGCATTGCTTTAGTTTGATTAAGCAGGTGGCAGATTATTCTTTTAGGGGCATCTAGGGCTTTTCAGGTGGCTGCTATGGTGTTTCCAGGTGCTTGCAGGGATATAAGCTGTTGCTAGAGGGTCAAGTCTTTGTTTAGGTATCCCAGAAGGAAGCTAATGTTGCTTAGGTACTGCAGGTGGTTGCTATGGCGTTTCAAATTGCTTGATTTGGTATCAGCATTGCTGCTTTAATTTAATATGGTTTCGCTAATGAGTTATGGTACCCTGGCTTTTTCAGCTGTTGCTTCAGTATCCCAGGTGGTTGCTAGTGCTGCTAAGGAATTTCAGGTGGTTGCTTTATGGTTTGGTTTAGTTAGTTTGTTAATGGATTATGGCACCCTGGGGGTTGCTAGGTCTTTTCTGGTGGCGGCTATGGCGTTTCCAACTGCTTGATATGTTTTTGTTAGGTGACTGCTTTAAAATGTTACATGGTTTTGCTAGTTTGTTAATACAATATGGGACCCTGGAAGTTGCTAGGGCTTTCCAAGTGGTTGCTATGGTTTTTCCAATTGCTGGATATGGTATTGCTAAATAGCTTGCTTTAAAATTTTATACAGTTTTGCTAGTATTTGATAAGAATAGGTTGTTCTGGTACCCTGGAGGTTGCTTGGGCTTTCCAGGGTGGCTGCTACGGTGTTTACATGCTTGCAGAGTTGCTAGGTTACTGCAGATGAGCTGTTGCTAAGTTGTCAAGTGGTTAAGTATTCAGCTTTAGTTTTGCTAATTTGCTTCTAAGGCTTCCCAGGTGGTTGCTATGGTGTTTACAATTGCTTGATATGGTGTCGCAAGGTGGTTGACAATGTTACCAATTTTTGAGGCGGTTTCTACAGTTTCAAAAGGAGGCTGCTATGGTTTCTGAAGTGGTTGGTAAGGAATACTCACCCATTTCATGGTCCATCCCGTCTCGGTGTCCTGATATCGGCAGGATTAAAAGAGATAGAAAAGAAAGAAAAAGAAAACCATTAAGAACAAAGGAAATTAGTCAGTAATTAGTAATTTAATTGCCCATGAGAAGATTCAGGTCTGTTTTCTGGGTTTCCCTGGGTTGTCACCGTTTTAAAGAATGGGGGAACAAAAAGAAACCATCCTTCAGTGAAAAGGACACTGGTTCAAAAACTCTTTGAAGGAACCCCATTTTCAAAAATTCAGACACCCAACCATCAAAAAGTGTTACGTTTTTTGGAAATGTAATGTTTTTTTGGGAAGGAAATAAAAAGTGGACACCAATAGAGATCTTTTTTGGGCTTAAAGGCAAAAACAGACTCAATATTAAACTCAGAAGTGGACTAGCCAGTGTAATACTCTTTAATAACTTACCACCAGGCTTACTGAAGCCACCTCTGTCCCCAGCCATGCTACGAACGAAGATACGAAGGCGAAATTCCATTTAGTCTTGAACCAAGGTAAGTTGAAAACAGGGCATCGACACAATTTCTCCCTCACGCTTAAGTATGGAATTAAAAACCCCATTAAAAACCCATAACACCTTATATATATATATATATATATATATATATATATATATACATACACACACACACACCTTGTAGAAACACTGTACACAGTAATAAACCCCATTAAAACACTTAATAAATTTGTTTTACATCATATCTCCAAAGTATAAACCTTAAAAATGTGAACCTCTCAAAATCCCATTTGGTTTCACAAAACACAATTAAAATATTTATATACATACACACAAAATACCCAAAACAAAAGACAAAAATAAACAGGACTATAAAATATAAATTAAACACAAGCCTGGTAAATAAAATAGAGTACTGATAACACAATCTTCATAATAAAATAAATAATAAAACAGTAGTGAATAAACGCTGTCCCCCTTCACGGATGGCTTTGAAATGGAAAGTACTTAAACAGTACTGATGCTCTTACATGGATCTCTGTAACCTGTAGCATACAAATATGACATTGTTAAAATAAGACCTTAGGGAGGGAAAAAAACAAAGTGAATGACAGTAAAATTTGACAACATAGTAAAATGCAATGAATTCCCAAAGTTTATCTATAGTTACTTTACATTTACTTTTAAAAACATTAGTCAGAAAACGGTCTAAAAATTGCAGCTTAAAATGTTGCCAAGAATGAAAAATCCATGATATTTAAAATTATTTTTAAGTTAACAGTAAGTAAGCAATGATAATCAAAAAAGTAAGTGAGAATTTAAACTGTGCAGGTTTATATGCTTACCGTCACCTCTTATAATAACTGGCATTTCTAATGCCAGAGTTCACCTATACACGGACCAGAACTCACGCTTGGCTCCTCCTCTTGAACATCTTATAAAAAAAAACTGGGCTTACCCAAAAGTAGGTATCTTCTAAAATTCCTCCAATGGTTTTTAAAAAAATTGAACGACTTCAATTAGGCTAAAATTTTGAAAATATTGAAATGTTCTTAATTTATACAAAATAAAAAAAATAAAAAAACCCACACTGATGCACAAAAACACAAATTATTAAAAAAAAAAAAAAAAAAGGCCCCAGAAGTAGATTTTTTTAAAAAAAACTCTAATTTAAACTCAAATGAACTGTCCAACAGTATTTCAATAAAAAGTGATATCCTCAATATCAATACAAGTAGACTGTTTCATAATTTGATAAAAATGGCTAAATTTTCCAACTCCAACTCACCAGTCTTAAACTAAATTGGTCACAAAACTGGTCCTAAAAAGGAGTTTCCCCCCTATTAAGTTCAGAAAGTAATCAAAGGAAGCACCATAGCAGGAAAAACTGGGAGGACTGTATACCCAACAGCCTGTGCCATATTTACAATTCCCTAAAAGTCCCTAAAAACTTTATCAGCACTGGCCCACAAGGTTCCCATATTGTTAAAACAATAAAAACAGTAAAATGGGAGATGTTTGGAAATAAAGGTGTACTAGGTTTAAAAAGTTCCCTTACACTAACAAATGTTCCTCGATTTCCACCTAAAACATTTAGCATTTTAGGGTTTTGAGCGTGTAAATCCTCAGTTTCTCCCTTTTTTAAATACCCCCAAAAAATTGTAACCAAGTATCCAAAGGCAGCACGAGGATTTGTATGTATGAACATACATACAAAACATTTCAAACCACTTTCCGATTTTTACTCAAAATACGTAACAAACTTTGGCTAGGTGAACCTTTTGTTTGGACTTCAACAATGGCTAAAAGAACAAAGTATCAAAAAAAAAAAAAAAAAAAAAAAAAAAAAAAAAAAAAAAACCTTTCTAGGTTCTAATATTCCATCTTAAACAGTGAAAAAACATTTTAGCACATCAAGAATGAGTCAATCCTCAGTAACTTTATGAATTAACTCAAATTTTCTTCCTTGTAACCATTAGGAGCATTAGAATGAGTCAATGCTCAGTACCTGTGTAATTTTTATACCCCAAACAATCCGGAAAACAGGAACCCCTACAAATTATAAGTAGCATGAGGGTTTAGTATGGACACATCTAGTTATAAATTTGCTTAAAATATTCCCTTATTAATGAAACAAACCCATAAACAAGACGCTTGGAGGAAACTGAAAGGGGTATTCAAAACGTTTCAAAAACTTCCATACACTGGTAACCAAACAATCAAATGACTGGCAAGAACAAATTAGTTCATAATCCCAAAGTCCCTCTAATGAGGATTCTAAAACTCCAGTTTTATTAAAAGTGGAAACCACTTTGAGTATCTAGAATTAATCAATCCCACAAACTTCTTAAATTTTCTCTTTTAAACTGTTTGCGCTACAATAAACGTACAGCCTGCAATGCAAGCACTTCAATACCAAAACACAAGAAGTTTCTAATAATCCAGTTTTAATGACAGTGGAAACCCATTTTAGGACATTAACTCATTCTCAATCCTCATGAACTTGTAACTCCTTGGATTTATAAGCAGCATGAATGTGTGGACAACGTTCCCATATTCATGAAAAGTCAATGAGATGCTCAGAGGGTTTTTAAAACCATCATTCACTTCCTATTTTTAGTCAAAAAGTTTGACTAGAGCAATTTTCTAATAAATGACCAACAACAAAAAGCAGCAAAATGTTTACATCTGTCCCCAAAAAGAAAATCCCAATGTACACTTAATGTAGTTTGTAATCTTCCAGCTTTAATACGATTGAAACCCCTTTTAAGAGCCTCCAGAACAAGTCAATCCTCAAACATCTAATTTATTTGTTAAAAATTGTTTGCACTCCAATAAACACATGAATTTTTTACATTAAAAAGAATAAGCAAACGCTCAATCCTTAAACTTCAAGGCTACACTTTGACATGGCTGTTGATCATGTCCCTGATGCTTCCACCAATATCAGGCACTGATCCGCCAAGGGCGCCATTGGGTTTCCTCTAGCGTTGAAGGATCGGGTTCGAGACCTTTGTGACCGTAGAGCCAGATTGCGACAAACAGGACGAATCCACCAAGAACTTCCATGATTCCCCCGAGATAACCCAGAAAAATGCAAACTCCCAGGTGCATCTCGGTGGAGGGCGAGCTGATGTCGTTGAGGACGTGAGCGTACCACGCGACGGGCATGATGGCGAGAAGCCCCGAACAAACGATTACGAACCCGCCGAGACACACGCCCGTCCACCTGGGGCGAGGGCTCCAGCACCGGACGCCGAACGTCGCCACGGCCAGCCCGATCGCGGTCATGATCAGAGACGCCACCATCATTCGCTTGGCCGTTTCGATGATTCTGTGATCGAAGTAGTCTTCGTCGTCGCTGTCGCAAGAGATACTCGACAGCGTGCCGTAGTAACTGCAGGTGTGCCATATTCCCTGATACAAGACCATACCAGGATCTTCTCCGGTGATGTTGTGGACGGTGCGCCAGTGCGGAACCATCATGCTGGTCAGGTCCAAAACCCAACCGCAAGGAGACAAGATCAACCCGAAGATCACGATACACGGAGAGCGCATGGCGACAACCTCTCAACACCAACAAACAGCTCTGTACAAACCAACTGTG
This sequence comes from Astyanax mexicanus, assembly GCF_023375975.1. Taxonomy (NCBI): domain Eukaryota; kingdom Metazoa; phylum Chordata; class Actinopteri; order Characiformes; family Acestrorhamphidae; genus Astyanax; species Astyanax mexicanus. The sequence continues at coordinate 36,090,314 of NC_064429.1, forward strand.
GAAAATTCTGAGCCTGTTCTGAGGTTTATATAAAGCAGCACCTGGATGAAACTCAGAGAGGGTGTGTCCGACCAATTCCCAGACCTAGATTGAGTTCAACTAAACGAATAACGCCTCGGAAACTTTCCAAAGAATCAGCTTTCAGTCCAGAGGGAGAGCAGGTTTTAGCCCAATGCCCAAAAAATCACACGGTTTTGATCAGGACCATTTGTTCAGCACCTCCAATACAAAAGCTCTTGACATTAGAGCCAATGAATAAAATGACTCAATGGGTGAAATACGATACTGTTAAAACTTGAGGCACCATTGACCAACGCCTCGCGGCATTCAACACCTGCGGCACTTGATGCCATTTTTGTTTGGTCATTCAAACACAAAGGAGTTTGTGACTAAAGTTTAGGGATGAGGTTATGAAAAAGGGGGCTGGTCAATATTGTTTAAAACAAAAAAAAATCTTCAAATATGAGCAATTATACATTATGTACTTCATTACATAACTTTTTGATATGTAAGCAATAGCTTCCTTCTTCCTTTTAAACCAATCAAATTTTGCATCCTCATTTCAGTTAAATATAAGGAAGAGTCTAAGTTGTAAAGAACTATGTGGTAGTGATTTTATAAGTTTGACACAAGCAAATGTAGCTCATCTACACAGATTCACTCTGCAGCTTCTAAATGGAAATATCCCATTTTGAAATTTTCCATTAAACTTCCAGCCCTAGCACATACATGTGCACAAAAAAAATAAAAAACAAATAAATAAATAAATCTGAGACACTGATTTTTTTGATTATTACATAAGAACAATGGTACTTTTGGCAGTGTGCAAGTCCTGCTGGAAAATAAAATCTGCATCTTTATAAAATCAGTGATGGTTTGGAGAGACATATCAACTGCTGGTGTTGGTCCACTGTGTTATCAATATCTCAGAAAATTACTTTTGACTTAATGATTTGTATTTGCATTGGCTGTAAGCCAAAATCAAGCAATAAAATAAATAAAATGCTTAAAATGGATCACTGTAAAATAAATCTATACAATAAGAGTTTCACAGTTTGAACTGAATTACTGAAACGCAACTTTTCAATGATATTCTAATTTTTTGATATGCACTAGAAGCTATAAATAAAACAGTAATCCCAGTTAGCAACCAGCAAGCCCACAGTAAAACTAGAAAACTTTATATATTTCTATTGACTTTCGCATCCAATTTGGACTTGTCTTGTAGAAATACATTTAAAACCCATTGGCCACAGCAAACAACTTGAGTTTTTTTTTTTTTTTTACTGCAGTTTAATTTAACACACCTGACTCAACTTATTCAGTTATCAGGGTATTCACAAACTGGACTCGGGCCCAAATTCACATTTACCCCCCCCTCTCTTCAATACTGAAAATCTCCATCCACAGATAAAAATCTGTTATCAAAACACTATTCAGAAAAAAAAAAGGTTTCAAAAAAGATTTTTTTCTGATATAATGATCAGATTGCATGTACATAAGTTCATGATTTCCCAATAAAACAATGAAAGCCTGAATTCCAGGTGATTCTACCTCAAAGCTGACTGAGAAAATGCAGAAATGTGCAAAAACTTTCATCTAAGCAAAAGGTAAAATAAAAAATATTCTGTTTTGTTCAACACTTAAATAATGCAAACCACTGAATTTAGTGTCCAAACTTTATACTGGAACTGTATTAATACAAATAAAATAAAAGCCAAAAAAGTTCTTATACCCCTGCGTGGGTCACATTTCTTTTTGTTTGTATGCTATTCAGAAAGAACGCAACTTGAAACTGTCAATTTATCACCCATTTAAGCAAACTAGCCAATAACTGCCTTATCTCCCAGATCTAAATTCCAGTCATTCGTACAGATGGATCTACATAAAGCAGATCTTTATATAAAATGGATCAATAAGAGGAACAGAACTAAAGCTAAAGCCGCTGATCAGGTGATCTCCAGTCCACCTGTTGAGTGAAGTTGAGGATGTTAGTGGACTTCAGGACAGAGTCAGAACTTACCCCATTCCTCCACGGCCCATCGGCCCACGGCCCCGGGGCCCACCACGCATGCCTCCCCTCTCAAAGGAGTCCCGGCCCGGCCCTGAGGAGTCCCCTGAGCCTCCGTAACCCCCGCGAGGCTGCTGAGAGCCGGGATACCCCCCGCTCACACCTCCCTGACTATACCCACCTGCAGAAAAGAGAGAAAACAGGGTTATTGGAGGTGAAATTAAGCTGGATAAAAGTAAAAGTACTGTTAGTACTCTACCAAAGAAGAGAGACTTGAGTAGAAGTTAAAGTGTTTAAGCTCCACAGTTAACTGGAAGTAATTTAACTTATCAGCATTCTTTGTATTTAAGTATTGCAGCACGTAATTTATTGTAAAATACAACTGTACAGTACTGAGGTACTAAAAATAAAAGTGCAGTACTGTAAAGTAATGTACTGTATTTTTTGCATTATAAAATTAAAATCCTTATGTATGAAGGAGTTTAGTTCTCCAGCACTGGGGCTGAAGTAGCATTAGCCGCTAACTGCCATTTCACCGGTCAGAGGTGAGTATAAGCAGCCTGTAGCCTGCTGCTAACTCCGGCTAGCACTGCTGGAGCAGCATTAGCCACCATCCTCGCTAAGTGCTAGCTCTTTTGTCGCTCAGAAGCCAGTATAATCGGGCTGTAGACTGTGTAGCGTGTTAGCGGCTAGCCGCTAATGTTCCAGCCTTAGTGATGGAGAAACTTGGGAATCGAAGCTTACTTGTCTTTCCGGAAAACTACTTATTTGGGTGAGTAATGTGTAGATTAACATCCAGCTCTCGTTTGACTTTAAATAAAAGGTCTTATTACAGTTTTGTTTTCTAAGCTTAGTTTTACTTAATTATGATAGTTATTACAGATATCAGTGGAAAGTTAGCAGTGCTAAAAGGCAGAACGGGAGCAGTGAGATCTTCTTACAAGATCAGCTTGATCTTGTTATTTACTCAAATGATGAGAAGCTTAATCAAACCCAGTGAGTAAGGAACTAAAAACACTCCAGTAGATCCAGATACAGTATTGTACTTAAATAAACACTGAGTATTATTTTTACTTCGCTACTGTACTTAAGTAGGTACAGATACAGCATTTTAGTACTTAAGTATATTAGTGAAGTATTTCAACTTCCTTACTCTACATCTGAATTCTACACACATCACTACCTTCAAACTTTACTCAAGCCTTAGTATTATATACAGAAAAGATGACCAAAGACAAATAACTAATAATTAATTTAATAAGCATAGAAGGGATCTACTCTCGAAACAAGACAAGTCATTGCAATTCAGTAAAAAGACCTGCCATGATTCCTTCAGAATGTAATTCTGTAAAACATCCTTTAAGATAAAAAAATCTGCCAATATAAGTACAATACCCCACCTCTATTTTGGGGCACAAAAGATAAATAAATAAGAAAATCACTCACTGTACTGATCGTAGCCCTGTGGGGCTCCAGGCTGGCTGTACTGGCCATGCTGAGGCTGACTGTAGGACCCGTTGGACTGCTGGGGATAGGCTGTGGATGAAGCCTGCTGAGAAGCTCCATATCCGGCCTGCTGCTGGCTTCCATATCCGGCCTGCTGGCTCTGATACCCGGCCTGAGGCTGAGAATAGCCGGCCTGAGAGTACGCGGGCTGGCTGGTAGCACTGTAACTTCAGAACAGAAAGAATTAGATTAACCAGTAAAAAAGCAATGAGAACATGCAGTACCAGATTACCCTTTATTCCCTCTTAATTCAGCACAGTTAAACCAATTTCTCTGCTTAATGACGCTATAAACCAACTAATAAACTGGAAAGCGGAACAGAGTGTGCCTGAGAGAAAAGCTGCGGGCTGAACTGTTCCAGGAGAGGCCTTGGTCATTATAAACAGTTTGATTGGTGTTTTCACACCTGAAAGTCCGAACCAAGAAGAGTCTGCACCAAGATTTGTGTAGCATATATATATATATATATTTCACACTGGATTATAGGTCAAGAAACATCAATTTTCAGGTCTATTTTTTCATATATACCGGATTTTAAATGAGTAGCTAGCACAGGGTTCACACACCTTTTACAAGGAAAAATTCAAGCACTTTTCAAGCACCATTTTTACGTTTTTCCAGCACTTTTCAGCTGTGGTAAATTAATAACAGCGATCTCTCAAAACTGCGATTCAGCAATAATTAATAATTTCGCAAAACTATTCTCCACACTCCAAAGCGACTGCTACTGAGAAAAAGAAATACTTTATTATTAAATAGCAGGAATTATGAATTTATTGGTGTCAGTTTCACATAATGCCTTTTCTCTTTAAGCAAACTTATTTACTCAGTTATTTGTTGCAAAAATAAAGGCAGTTAACAATTAAGCATTTTAAGCACTTTCTCCAAATTCCAGCATTTTCCAGGATTTCAAGCACCCGTACGAACCCTGTAGTAGTAGGAACAGCTTTCTTTAAAGCTAAGCTAAGTAAACAAAACTCTAATTAAAAAAAAAAAAAAAAAAAAAAAAAATTTATATATATATATATATATATATATATATATATATATATATATATATATATATATATATATATATATATATATATATATATATATATATATATATATATATATATATATATATATTTGGGTGAGTAAAGTGCTTTCGTTTATTAACAGAAAGCTTAGATTTCCATATTTTCACTAATATTTGAGCATTAGTGGCTAACGTCACCCAATAGCGCTACACTTAGGAACCCTGAGTGTTCTGAAACCAGGGCAATATTAGCTAGCAGTTTGTCCCACGTAGCTTGTTTTAACACAGTAAACACACAGGCTACAGTCTGATACTCACCAGCGGCTAATGCTAATGCTGCTCCAGCAGTGCTAGCCAGGGTTATAAGTAAGCTACAGTTGGAGAACAGACACCTCTGATCGGCTAAAGAGCTAGCGCTTAATGCGGTAAACAGATAATGCTAATACGGCTGGAGAACTAAACTTAAACTTCCATATAACACGACTTTAGCATAGATTATAGATTAGGCACACTATTTTCGGAAAAATACCAGGATAAATGAGTCTTATTGTGCAAAAACTACAGTAAACGTAAATGAAAATAGTAAAGACCTTACTAATGTAATAAAAACTAATTTATTTGGCTGCAGTTACATATTGTAATCTACTGTAACCTGTCCACGACCCATTAAAATCAGATTAAAGCTTGTTATATACAGTAGTGCTGATCTACAGGTGTGTGTACCTCTGAGCGGCGGAGGCAGCAGGCTGCTGGCTGTATCCGGAGTAGGCCGGCTGAGAGCCGTAACCAGGCTGGCTGCCGTAAGAGGCCTGTGCAGCCGGGGTCGCAGCAGAGCTAGCATAACCGCTAGTCCCGTAGCCCTGAGCAGACTGGGTGTAGCCCTGACTTCCAGCCTGGGGAGCTCCATACGCAGCTGCAGACAGACAACTCCAGTTACATTACATACAAAACAGGTAAACATTTAAATAACCATAATGATTAAGGTGTAACAATGCATCATGATGGCAAAAAAATGACAATGTGCACCACAGGAACAGATAATTCAACATTCTGTTACTGTGAAACGTCATGCAGTTGCATTGCTTGAACACTAGTGGTCATTTCAATAGAGCAGGCAGGAGAGCCACTGGGCGTAAGCAAAGGGCAGAGGTTATGCCAATCATTTTAGACGGAAGCCAATCACAGTGCCACATTACACAAAGTTCATTTTTTCATATTTAAACAATCATAATCAAAAAATAATCAAAAAGTAATAAATTGTCGTCAGATTAGTTGACTACCAAAGTAATCATTAGTTGAAGCCCTAGTTGCCTCTATGCAATTAATAGTAATACTTCTTAAGGCTGGGTATTGAAACTTGATACCAAAAAGGCACAGACTGATAAAATATATGAATAAATAAATAAAAATTCAATTGTGTCATTCTTTGATAATTTAACACACAAACATAGTAAGGAATCCAATTGTCCTCACACTGCCACTGTGCTGAAATCTCAAGTGTATTACAATACAGTAAAGACCCTCTAGTCTGCTTGATCTAATATTATATAAGGTGCATGTGGCATTGATTATACAGTGTTGGTATTTTAAGAAATTGCATTGTATTCTACATGCGTTCCAAATAATATAGGGGAAAAGAGGAAAGAAAAGAAATAAATATCAAATAAGGCCACACAAACCTGGAGTAGCAGATTGCCCGTAGGAGGCTCCATACTGCTGCTGGGCGTAGCTGCCGGCCGCGGGAGCAGTTTGGCCGTATGCAGAATCCGTAGCAGCCGGCTGGGTGTAGGAGCTGTAGTCCGCCTGAGTGTATCCCTGCTGTAAATGATAAAAAAAAAAACACAGGTAAATATACATCTGTGTGTTCTGGTTCTCTCATGCACACAATGCAATGAATAATTCAAAGTATCAGAAGAAACGACGTCTGGATCATCTAAAGGGGATTCTGGTTTTAAATGGAACCACCACACAAAAAGGTAGAAAAAAACCTAAGTTTTATTTTCCACTTTCACGCCCCAAACCCTGACACTACGGCCCACTATTAGGTAAAGCATCATCGTACAGAGCTTCTGCACTGCTTGTCGAGATTACGTGCACTTTGTAGAATGGCACAGTATGCTACACTTATTAGCTTATTAGAAATAAGCAAAATTATTTGGTCTAAAACATCAGCCAAAATTTTAGCACTGAACTGGAAAATTAATTAATATCATGATAGAAAACGTTTAGTGAAACTGATTTTAAAGTTTCACACTCCCATACAGCTAGACAATTACAATATTTTATCTTACATAATAAAAATCATAATTTATCATATTTATCATAATTGAATTATTTTATCATAATAAACAATAAGCCTAACGAGGTATAATAATTTTTAGGGAAATGTAAAAAAAATATCTAATGTAATAGAACTTAATAAGGACAGTACTAAACATAAAAGCAAATAGCAGAATGCATCAATACGGAGTATAATTTATATTATTATTATTAGTATTTTTTTTTTTTTTTTTTTAACACCAGATCACCCTACAGCTCCATCAGTGCACAATTACATATACCAAAAACTATCAAGGGCAATGGCTTTTATACTGCTCATATCGGTATAGTTATTATCATAGCGCCCCAAAATTAAGAAATATATTGTAATACTGTTTTTTGCTATATCGTCTATAAAATCAATTGACACCATTGACAGCTTGTAGTTGTATACTACGGCTCTGACTCAAGACTCATCGATACACATCTAAAACATCCTTCCATCCCAGTTTTAAACATACCTGTGCTGTTTGTCCGTATCCCTGAGCAGCAGGCTGTGCAGCGTATGCGCTGTACCTGTAACAAACACAGCGTACACTTAATAAAGCTGCTTTAAAACAGCTGGAGATCTGAATCACTGTACAGTCACTGGGGCTAAAAGACAAGAGTTTTAGCGACACTAAAAACACTAAATGTGTGAAACAGCTAACTATCAGCTGGTTAGTGCTGATAGTTAATTAAACAGGAAAGAACCAGAACTTATATTAATAAGGAAGTATATGATATGATTTTGGAATTTATATTGGTCTTAATATGACCTGGCCTTTAAAAACATAAGATATAGCCCCAGAAATTATTGACCTAGATGATACTAGAATTTTATGACTTATAAAATAAATTAGCTAATTTGCAGACCTTAAATAAATAAAACCACAATTTCAAACTAGGATGACATGGCAGCTTATTCACTCTTGGGTTTTTCTAGCTAAGTGAACACAGCAGGCAGTATCAAGGGCAGCACACATGATGGAAACCATACCCACTGCTGCAGATAACAAATGCAAATAACACGTCATTTTAAACAGTCATACTGAGGACATTAATACTTAAAGAAGAGTAACTCACGCTTGCTGGGCACTGGCCTGATTGTAGCCACTGTAATCTGCAAAAACAGAAACATTACTTTTGTTATATGTATATGTTTTGGCAAGTTCTGAAAGATCTATTGGAAAATAATTAACCACTTAAGCACAAAACCATTATAAAAAAAAAAATAACACATCTAAACCCACAGATCTGGAAAAAGGCAAGCCTCGCTCAGACACAATGGACTTAAACCAGCATTCACATTCCAGCGACCCATTCCCATTTATAAAACACAAAGCTTAAAATCAACATAAACGAGGGGCCAGTGGTTTAATACTGCCAGTGAGAAGGTAATATATGCAGTGACTGTGGCACTAAAACAAGAACAGGTTTAGATTATAGGTTAAAATGAGAATTCAGTTCCTTTAGATAACTAAAAAGCCTGGGTATAATGTAAATTTTTAGTAAATCTTATTGTGCTTCTAGGTTAGGCTGATTTTGACAAAATATACGAGTGATTAATTCTTACTTACAAGCTAATAAAAAAACGACGCAGACCTCAAATAACGCAAAGAAAATGAGTTCATATTCATTTGAAAACAACAAAATTAATGTATTAACAGGGTTCATCCACTTTTTCACCAATAAACATTCATGATTTTCTTAATGACTTCTCCATGCAACTTTATAAAACAAATGCGCAGACAAAAAAATAAAACCAAAAATCAACTAAAACTACAATCAAAAATGATTATAGTAGGCCTATAATGAATGATAGAAATGTTGTGAATCTTAAATAATAAAATGTGAGTCAGACCCTGAGAACGCTATTGTGTAGGGCTAAATTACTGAATTGTCTGTGCTGATGTATTTGTTAGCTTTAAATACATTTTCTTCATCAATAACAAAAGTACAAAGATTTGTAGACCAATTTTCATGACTCTTCAAAAACTGTTCATTTTTATTTTTACAAAAATTAGATGTGATTTGATGACCGTACAAACCCAGTTCTGAGAGTATAGAAATCAATATTTGATTGAATAACTCTTGATTTTTATCGTGGCATCACGCCTTCTCCACCAGTTTTACATGCTGCTTTTGAGTGACCTTGTGCCCCTCCTGCTTTCTGACCAAAATGTTGACCAGTTCTCATTTTTGACTCTGAATTATAAATATTTTAAGTACATATTTGGCAGACCGGTTGAGAGAAGTTTATAGAACAAAACAAAGTCTATTAACCTCAAATGTATAACTTACCCATCAATCGCAAAATCAGCATTAGTTGATGCAGTTTAATTGATTTATAATGTTTTAATATATAGATATATATAAAAAAATAAATATAAGTATTTTATTGTTGTTTAGAACACAACTAATTACGGTCCAATTCAAGATTTATATAAAAATTAAAAGCAAGAAAAGTAGTAGGAAAAAAACAGGGTTTGAAAAAACTAATTTCTCTGATTATATAGGTCACCGTAAGAGCACAATTTTATAGCAAACTTAATGTATTAAAATGTGTGTAAAAAAATCTCTTGATATTTTATTTAATTAAATAAAAAAAACTTAAAGCAAATTAACCTGAATTAAATTTACACAAAGGAAGGGAGCAGCATACAGTTAACTGCGTGCAACGTGTTGAGTTAACCTAGTTAGCTTAGCTTAGCACGGGTATAAAGCAACTTTTACGCAATTATAAAGTACAAAACAACGTTTTAAACAGCATAAAATGTTGCCTAATATAAGTATATATTTTTACGTATATTTTTAAGCTAAGAAAAAGCCACTAAAACTAGTATTGTACCTTTTTAAAACACAAAACCCCGCGTTAACTCGCCGTTAGCAATCAAGCTAACGCTAACCGGAACGTCTGTTTAGCCTTAGCGACAAATCTCCGGGGTCGGCCCGCACAAACAGCGAGATTTCTTCTATTTATTCTCACTAAAACTGACCCAAACCTGCCTAACTTTAATGGCTAGACTCTCTACTAATTTTATCAATCGCATTCAAAACCGCAAAACAACGTTAAACAGAGAAAACATCGTGTAAAATTAAACATATCAGACTTTACTCACTTGTAACCGACGCCATCGCTCTCCCTCTTTCTGCGGCTGGGTCTCGCTCCGTCAATCTGCGCATGCGCCCTTTCTTCCCGCTTTAGATATAGCAAGCGCCTTACCAATGCTGCTCTGCCGGAGGGGGGGCACTATTTAAAAACACGTATAAAATACATATTTTTGTATTTTATTCATCAATCTATCATAATACAACTGATTTAAAGAGTTTTATACAGTCATATCACTGATTAAAAATGATTTTAGCTTATTTTGTACCAACAGGAAGGCAGGTTTAAATCGTCTATTCGCAAATGGTCTCGTCCAAGCTGTGGAACAGGGTGTTGTGTCGAGTTATGCTACCCGTCGGTTTGTGCTACTTAGCGGCTTTGCGCATGAGCGCACCTACAATGGTCAATGTTGTAGCGGGTTTTTTAGGTTTTAATGTATTTTTCAAGATCTTTTTTATGTATTTCTTTATTTTTATTTATCAAGTGTATTATACAGGAATAGCTTACTGTTGCTGTTTGCTTGAGAGGTGCAAATGTGTAAAATTTGTCCAATGAAAATAATACATATATAAAACATAATACATACAGGGGGTTCAATTATCAGGGTAAGAGCACAGTTCTGCTCTAAATATTGCAATGCACACAACATTATGGGTGGGACAAATTGGACAAATTGTTGGTGCACGTCTTGCTGGCGCATCGGTGACCAAGACAGCAAGTCTTTGTGATGCATCAAGAGCCACGGTATCCAGGGTAATGTCAGCATACCACCAAGAAGGACCAACCACATCCAACAGGATTAACTGTGGACGCTGTAAGAGGAAGCTGTCTGAAAGGGATGTTCGGGTGCTAACCCGGATTGTATCCAAAAAACATAAAACCACGGCTGATCAAATCACGCAGAATTCAATGTGCACCTCAACTCTCCTGTTTCCACCAGAACTGTCCGTCACCACAATCAATTATTGTGCTCTAAAACCAGGTGTTTCAGTTTCATTGTCCAACCCCTGTACATAATACATATATTAAAACATCAAGGATTACATGCTGCATTGTTTTTTAATTATCTTAAAATGTTCTGCAGTGTAGATTGATACTAAAGTCATACAAAATGTGAAGAAAATAATATGGACTTATTTAGTAAACAAAAAAAGTGTTAAACAAACCAGGATATATTTTATATTTTAGATACTTCAAAGTGTCTCCTCTTGTTTAGATGATCAGATTTGAACATCTCTGCTGGATTTTCTCAGTCAGCTTTATGAGGTAGTGTCTCCTGGAATTCAAGCTTTCAGTTAACAGCTGTGCTGAACTCATCAAGAGTTAATATCTTGAGTTTCTTGTCTCTTAATAATGTGTTTGAGAGCATCAGTTAAAGTAAAGTAGTGAAGAGGTAGAGTTACAGGTATACAGTGAATAGTGAATATCTGAGTAATGTTCTAATCCAGATTATGAGAAAAAAAGGTCAGTCAATCTGAAAAGAAACATTTCAAGAACTTTAAAAGTGCAGTCAAAGAACATCAACAGGTTTATGATGAAACTGGCCCTCATCAGGGCTGCTTCACATTGTATTTTGGTTTGTTTAACACTTTTAACTCAAGTTACTACATGATTCCTATATGTGGGTTCCTTCTTAGTCTGGATTACATCTGTATTAATATAAAATGTAGGAAAAAAGTAATTTAAAAAATAAATAAAATGATTGAAGCTTTTTTAAAATTATTTTCTTTATATTATAATTTTTTATGGGTATTATTTCTATGATAATGTATAGTAATTGTAAAATACAAATACTGATACTAACGCAGTGGTTTGCTTCTATACATATATATGGTATTTATTTATGGTAACATTTTTGGCGAGGTAGCACAAATCGGCATGACACCGGAAGTGAGGGCAAAATACTGGTTACACTTGCGTGTCCGGTTTTTCGAAATCGCTTTTATTTTAAAGAAAAAAAAAATTCTAAAACAAAAAAAGATGTTTTGCGTAATATTTACAGCATATTTAAAGGTATAAATTTAATTTTTACTTGTTTATATTCTCGTGTTTCTGAATGGCAGGGTGTATATAGTGTAGTCAGAGTATTAAAGAGGCTGTAAATGAATTAAATTCTATAAACTCTATGTATTAATAAACAGCGGGGAATCAGATGATCCCTGTCCGGATCTGCGATGCTGGATCATCTCCTCTCCTCATGGTTCTGGTCCGGATCTCCTCGCTCTGGGTTCTGTACTGGAACAGCTCTGTCTCTGATACTGGTTCTGCTGGTCTGGGTTTGTGGGATCCACACCAGCCTGAGTTTAGGACCAGGAGGAGAATTCCCTGGATTTTATGGTGAGATTTTACTGATTTTAAAACCTCAGCACTATCATAGTGAGTGTCTACCTGTAATTAACTCTATATAACATTAGAATACTAAACCCAAATGAACAAAGTCAGTGGAGATCAGTGAGACTGTCTTCCTCTAAAACTTTGTTTATTTGGGTTCAGTATTCTAATGTTATATAGACGTAATTACAGGTATCTAAGGTTTATAGCTGATGTAATCTACAGTTCTGGAGAAAAAAAAAATAAGAGAGCACTTAAAAATGATGAGTTTCTTTGATTTTACCAAATTGAAAACCTCTGGAATATAATCAAGAGGAAGATGGATGATCACATCTAAAAGCAGTGTGTAAGACTGGTGGAGGAGAACATGATGCCAAGATACATGAAAAAAACTGTGATTAAACACCAACCAGGATTATTCCACCAAATGTTGATTTCTGAACTCTTAAAACTTTATTAATATAAACTGTAAATAAATGCTCTAAATGAGAATATTTTTATTTGTAATTTGGGAGAAATGTTGTCTGTAGTTTATAGAATAAAACAACAATGTTCATTTTACTCAAACATAAACCTATAAATAGGAAAATCAGAAACACTTATTCAGAAACTGAAGTGCTCTCTTCCTTTTTCCAAACTAATATCTGAAAAAGTGAAAGATATAACATGGCTAATTGCAAATCAAAGACTCCCTGTATGAAACCTTATAAAATTGAACTATAAAATAAACAGCCCTATATGTTATATACCAAACTGTGCTCAATTAAAAATATTTAATTATATATTTTTTTGTTTGAATGTTATAGATCAAAGGCTTAATGAAAAAAAAACAATCATCTATAATCAAAAGGCAATAAAATGTGGAATATTTAAAGAAAGCAAAAGGGAAATTGTTTGGTTGATAATTTGTATGGTTTAATAGAAACTATGGAAAACAAGATGTAAAATTGCCATAAAAAAATCTAAATATTACAAGTGAAAGTGTTTTTTAAACAGATCATGGTTGACTTTAAAAGAACAAGAAATCAATAAAGTATAAATAAATCACAGGCTGTGCAAGACTTCATACACACAGTGGGTGTCTACCTGTAAATAACTTTATATAACATGTATAAACCAATAAACATCAAGTCAGTGGGGATCGGTGAGAGTGTCTATCTCTAAAACTTTATGTTTATTTGGGTTTAGTATTCTAATGTTATATAGACTTAATTACATGTAGACAAGCTCACTGATTACTTTTTTATTCTTTGATTATATAGTTTTAGTTTCTCAGACAGGGATTGACTCTATATAACATACAAATCAACTCAAATAAACATGAAGTCAGCGGTCAGTAGACAGAATAAGCTGTTGGTTGGTAAAGTTTTGCCCTTTCTACGTATGTGTTATAACTGATTATTAATGATTTTTAAGGCATTTACAACCTAGTTAACCATTAATAAACTAATTGCAAACCATTTATAAACCCTTTATAAAGGTAGTCTTATTTTAAAGTGTTACCGTATTTCTTTTCTCCAGTGTTTAATGCACCACTTTTCTTATATACGCCCACAGATTTTATCTTCTACGCCTTCAGTCACGAGGAGTTCTTGTCTCTGGTGCACAGTCTCACCCTCCTGCTGTGTCTGGGACCATCCCAGGAGAGACGATGGGGTACGCTGGCGTTCCTCAGCCTGGCCCTGCTCTCCACAGTCCTGCTGCCGCCCATCTACGCCCTGTTCCTGTTCGTGACGGGGGACGAGGCCAGCCGGGTGAGCGGGTACGCCGCCACGCAGCTCGCCCTGTTCACGGCTCAGTGCCGGCAGGCGCGGCAGCGGCGGGTGCTGAGGTACCTGCCGCTCTGGTCCCTGCCCTGGATCTTATTACTGATGGACCTGTTCCTGCTGCCTGGCGCTCCGGGTCTGCTGCACTTCTACGCCATATGCCTCGGGCTCAACTGTATCCTTTATTATTCAGTGATGGAATTAGTGCGCACCAGTTATAATGGGTTCATATTAACCCACAACATCTTACTGCACATTTACCTCCTAGTGCTCCCTCCTAGTGCTGGGGTCCTGGGACTTGGGTTCAAGTCCCTACCTGGCCCCACATGGGTTTTTCTTGGATGCAACCATATATACTGTATTAGATGATGCATGGTTGGTCGTGCCAGGACAATTATATCATTATTTTTACTATATTGGCAGTAAATGCATGTGTGTTTTCTATCCTTAACATGTTCCACAGACAGCTCTGAGTTTATTGAAATACTGCAGAGGATAGAAGGTCTTGGGGTGTGTTCCTGTCTGCCAGCCTGGGCCTATATCTCAGTTACCCCCCACTCACATGATAACACCTTCCAACTACCAACCTACATCTGCCCTGCACACAGGTACACCTGTCTTCTAGTAAACTAGAGCCTCTTGTCTAATTTACAAACACAAACCAGAAAAACGAAAAGACTACTTTGCAAACTTTTATCAAACTTTATAATATAGAAAAATAATCACAAATGCTCCATTCTTAGCAGTTTCAGTCCCTGTCAGAATGAGCTGTTTAAGAGCTCTGTCACTTTTATGCTAATTAGCTGTTGCTGGCCATGCCCCATGTCTCTCCCTTTCGCGATAGAAGCAAAATGGTGTTTTTTCCACTAGAAGATTTAGTGGGAGTCTCTGGTGGGGGTTGATGGGTGATGATTGGTGCCACCAAAATCTTTCAACTTACTGTCGGAAAACGAATGTTTTGAGCAGCAATTCCAAAATCCAGGTTTTGTTTACTTAAAAAATACACTGATATCTTGGAGCAACATGTGCTGAACTCAAGCCCACATCTATTCCAAGGACATCCATGCATTTTAACATAAAAATACCTAAAATACACACATTTCACAGAATTTAAAGAGGCATTAAACCCTAAATTATATATTTTTTCTTACATTGGTAGCTGAAATGTGTTTCTTTAAAGTAATAAAACAAATCAGTCCTGCCTAAATATTTTTATAAACACTTTCTAAAGCTTTAAAAATACTTTGGTACTCGGACACTCAAAATATGCAGATCAGAGGCACACCGCTGCAAGCTCCACCTCTAAACCCATACATCACTCAGCCCCCCTCCCAACTACTCCTTTCATTAATTTTGTATTTTTAAAATTTGAGCTGAGGGTGAAGTCAGTCAAAATCAAAGGTGGTTTAGTTTAGTTACCATTTAACAACCATTATTCTTCACCGTAGGTTAATAACCCTATTCATTTAGGGATTATAGCGCCACCATGTGGAGTAATGAAGCAGTAACTTTAGTAAATTTAAGTCTAATTGTGGGGTGAGTCTTAAGGAGTTTTGAGAGCCTATGTTTCAATAAAAATATCCATATTTAACGCCACGTATCGATAATAATGTATCACTAATGAAATCGATACAATATATCACAATATCGATATTTTGTCCCAGCCTTAATATTTTATTTATGGTGTTTCTTGTTGTCTTCAGGTCTGAACTCTATGTAGAACCGTCTCATATGGGACCGGTCGCCTCCACCAGCAGGTCCCAGCTGGAGGATCACTCCCTCCTGCAGCCCTGGAAACACTCCGGCGTCTCGGATTGGCCCCCACAGCCCGCCCTGGCGACTGACGCGCAGCTATTGGAGGAGCAGTTGCTAAGGGCGGGGATTCTGGCGTCGCTGCAGGATGCTCCTGAGGGCACAGCAGACAAGGTGGAGGTGCCCAAGTCCTCAGTTTCTTCACTGAGGTGTGTGAAAAATTAAACTGCTGGTTTATAATCTTAAATAAATGATTATTAGAACCTTATAAAGAACCTTTTAAAGTACTTTTGAATGGGATGACCTGAGGAGTGGGGGGGTGATTTAACTCACTGACCTTACTAATGCTATGGTCTTCTGTGAATGCAATCAAATCATTACAGCAATGCGGCTCCAGAATCCAGAGGAAGGTTTTCTTTGGACAGTAAAAAACAGTTACTCCAACAAAAGCAGGATAAACTATTTTAAGATCCTTAATTTCAGGCGTCCCAATACTTTTGTCCATATAGCGTACGCCAGTTGTTCTCAACTCAATGATGTGATTTTGTGTTGTTTTTTTTTTGTCACTGAAACATAACCTTGTATCTCCTAAATTGCAGCTTTACAGAAGAAGGAAAAGCTTCTTAACTTTAAATTGAATTCAATATAAGAAGATTTTATATGATGGATTTAGTCGTTTTAAAGCATTTCTTTGGTACAATATAAAGAACAACTTAGCATGTACTCAAACGCACGGTTATTTAGCCCCCCGCCATGAAAATCACCCCCTCTCGGGAGCATGCACTATGTCGCTATGCATATAACAATAACCTTGACTTAAGTTTTTTTCAGCAAGTTAGAGCAAATTATGTTTTTTTTATCAAGAGGACGTGCTCCCGAGAGAGGGTGCTTTGCATGGTGGGGGTGCTGAATTCAGCACAACACTGATAAGCGCACTGAGCAGTGAGTAATGATGTAAGTGGCTCGGGCACGGATTGTTTAAACACAGTGTGAGTGCAGGCCAGCACCATTCAGCCTAACCACGCTTAGTGTGAGTACACCCCTAAGAGAGTTTAGAAATATCCATATTTGATGCCACGTATCGATAATAATGTATCGCAAACAAAAACCATACGATATATCGTGATAACGATAATTTGTCCCAGCTCCAGTGTTACTCTGGTATCTGTGTGTGTGTGTTTCTCAGGCTGCAGCAGCTGGAGAAGATGGGCTTCCCGATGGAGAAGGCGGTGGTGGCTCTGGCAGCTACAGGGCAGCTGGATGGAGCGATCTCGCTGCTGATCGAGGATCAGATCGGGGAGAATGCTGTGGTGGTCTCTAAAGGGAAGAAGACCCCCACCACATAACCAGAAACACTCAGAGCTTCATCTGAGGGACTGCTGATACACCCACAGCACTAAATATCACATTATACACGGTGGAAAAGCGTAATATAACCGGCACTGAGGTCTTTTTAAGAGTTTTTAAAGGGTGTTAAAGAGGCATTCCAACAAATGTTCAGAATGTACACTTTTTCAGAGTGGGTTTGGTGTAAAACACTCAATTCTTGGTAAGTTAGAGCTTCTTGCAGCTTGCAGAAAGTTATTACACCAAATGCTTACAAATGCA
Organism: Astyanax mexicanus; assembly: GCF_023375975.1. Taxonomy (NCBI): domain Eukaryota; kingdom Metazoa; phylum Chordata; class Actinopteri; order Characiformes; family Acestrorhamphidae; genus Astyanax; species Astyanax mexicanus. The sequence goes on from NC_064429.1 coordinate 36,107,716, forward strand.
GCCCTGGAAAAATGTATAGGTATAATATGTTTGAGTAAAATGAACATTGTTGTTTTATTCTATAAACTACAGACAACATTTCTCCCAAATTCTAAATAAAAATATTCTCATTTAGAGCATTTATTTACAGAAATTTTAAAAATGGCTGAAATTACAATATTTGGTGGAATAATCCTGGTTTTTAATCACAGTTTTTTTATGCATCTTAGCATCATGTTCTCCTCCACCAGTCTTACACACTGCTTTTGGATAACTTTATGCTGCTTTACTCCTGGTGTAAAAATTCAAGCAGTTCAGTTTGGTGGTTTGATGGTTTGTGATCATCCATCTTCCTCTTGATTATATTCCAGAGCTTTACAATAATAACTCATAATTTTTAAGTGGTCTCTTAATTTTTTCAGGTTTTTAAAAAGATTTTGGGTTTAAAACAGGCCAGCCACTAACTATCTTTCCACTGTGCAACTTGATTTAGGGCGTGTGTCTTTGCTATCGTAACAATGGTAAAAGTACACCTTGTGCAGCTCAAAACGCAAAGCTAAAGGCACATACTAATTCTGTTAGTGAATCATGGGTGTGGTTAATTTTGGGCGTAATGTGAAATAAACCAATTAGAGCGTCTCTTATTCATCATGCCCTTTAAGAGTAGATCAGGTGAGCTCTGACTTTGGTGGATTGCTATTGTAACGGTGCAGCTACCTGGACGTGTCCAACAAACTCTTCTCAGCAGAGGAAACTGAGCTGCTGGTTGACGCTGTGAAGGAGCTCCAGCAGCTCATTTACGGGAACAGCAATGTTATTTTATTTACTATTCTGTTTATTGTTGATGTAAAAGTTGGGTTTGTGCTGCTGTGTGTTCATGTGATGCCAAGATAGCGATGAACGTCTGACTGTTGGCGTCTGTCTAGGTTGTATTCAGTCAGTGGCGCTCCTGTGTTTTCTGTTACCAAGATAAACGAGCAAAACTCCAGAAATTTACCTGAACACACCTCATTTCATAACCAGAACACCACGCCCATCAGTGTAGATATATTCAGAAGCTCTGCTGCTGTTTAAACTATGAGTCTTCAATTTGAACTGTTTTTACATCAAACCCGCTCTGATTTTTTGGGTATTTTGGGGAAACTTCTGTATCTCCTATGATGAAGCTTTATGTATTATTATTTATTATGATTATTATAATTATTATAATGGGCTTTGGGTTTGACACTAATGAAGTAGGACTGGATGCACTGTATGTATGTAAGTAATATACTGGTACTGTATATTGGGAAAGGGGTTCAGGTATTATAAAAATAATACATATTCTTACTCTTTCCGGCTGTAGAGCGATAGAGTAAAGCTGCTATAATGTCATTTTTAGTTTTGCGTCTTAATGAATTATTCAGCAGATCGTTCTGAACTCAAAATCTGATTGGTTAAAAGGTTTTATCCATGATAATTAATATACTGTATATCTGATGACATTCATTTTTTAACTGTATTGTTTAGACAGCTGCTGTTCACTTAAAAACAACAATAATCAAAAATTCTAAATCAGCCATAACATTAAAACCACTGAGTGGTTTAACACAGGGAATAACACTGATGCTCCAGAAGTTTTTTCTATATTAGGCAGCAAGTGAACAGTCAGTTCTTATATCTGCCTGTATACCTACTGATATGCTATAATAATAATAAAACACAAAATACACCCAAATATGAACTTTGAACCCTTTCACACCCTTTATTCATTAAAATGAACATCATGTATTTTTTTCTTTCTTTATTATTCAAATGTTTTGTTGCACAAAACACCAATTAAGACCTGTTTTTAATTAGAATAGACTAAAAACAAGCCAAATAAAAGGTTTATAAGCCAATGAAAAATAGATTAGCCCCACCCACAGCACTAAAGCCAAAGAGGCAAATTAAAAGAGCAAATTTTTACTAATTTATGTTTATTTTAGTGTTTAGGGATGGCTTGTGAACAAAAAGGTCCATATCAATATCAATATAATCGAAAAATGTTAAACACAGGCTTCCAATCCAATATAAAAAAAAAACAGTTACTTTTTTAATTTTAGGTCATTTGATTTAATGTTAATTTAGATTTTATATTATATTTCAATGTCTTCCTATTTGTGCATTGTAGACAAAAACAGCATTTTTATCATTATTTTTTTTTTTCTTATTTTTCCCCCCTCAACATTGGCACACAATTCAGGCCTGAAGGGGTTAATATTATGTAGGTGATTTTTGTGCCAAAAACAAGACCCAGTGTCCAGTTTATCAGTGTTACTGCTATTAAACATTCCTACTGGGACATAATGTAAACCTGTTTAAAGAAATATAAAGAATAAAACTGGGTAAAAAGAGTAAAATATCTTAAAACTGTGCTTAAAATAACTTTCAATTTATTATTAAAACTAGAATACTGAACATTGAAATTTCTGTACCTCCTATGAGGAAACAATAAAACTATATGTATTATTAGTTATTATTATAAAGAGCTTTGGGTTCAGTTTCACTGGGTAAAAAGAGTCAAAGATCATAAAATTGTGCTTAAAAGTACTTTTAGTTTATTAAAACTAGAATGATAAATATTGAACGTTCTGTATCTCCTATGAGGAAACATTTCCCCTGGGTCATAACGTGAACCTATTTAAAGAAATATAAAGAATAAAACTGTGTAAAAAGAGTAAAACATCATAAAACTGTGCTTAAAAGAAATTTAAGTTTATTATTAAAACTAAAATACTGAACATAAAAATTTCTTTACTTCCTATGAGAAAACAATAAAACTATATGTATTATTATTTATTATTATATGGCTTTGGGTTCAGTTTCACTGGGTAAAAAGAGTCAAAGATCATAAAATTGTTCTTAAAAGTACTTTTAGTTTATTAAAACTAGAATGCTAAATATTGAACGTTCTGTATCTCCTATGAGGAAACATCCCCACTGGGTCATAACGTGAACCTATTTAAAGAAATATAAAGAATAAAACTGTGTAAAAAGAGTAAAACATCATAAAAGTGTGAATAAAAGAACTTTCTGTTTATTAAAACTAGAATATTAAACATTGAACTCCTAAATCAAAGTAAAAACATAATGGAAAATAAAATAGAACAGCTACTGCGCTTGCACAGATCTCCATATATTTATATACGTTTATGTCCATATGTCTCTAAATACAGTAAATACAGTAAGTATTTGTTTAAAAACTGGCTGTTATCAGATTTAACAGCAGTGATTGGATGCTTTCGACCCAACCAATCAGATTGTTTGGTCAGAACTACCTGCTGTGTAATCCTTAAATATCCATTTCTATGGATGCAAGAAAAGTAGTGTTAAAGCTAAATCACAGGCTCAATCTGAGCCGAAGAGTTTGAGTTTAATAAAGCTTTGTTTGTATGTTTTTTGTGGTGTTTAAATGGTCATCTCCCAGGTTTAACATTTTTAACATTTTTTTCACGTTTGGTGGACAAGCCTGGGATTTCGTCAACAGCGTAAGACACAAACAAACATAAAAATATGTATTTTGAATAAACATATTGCAGTTATTTTGACTACTGGATGTTATTTTTATCTGTGTTATTCAATCCAAGTTTTAAAACTAATACTAATACTTTAAAATATATATATTATCAAGCTGCAGATTATTATAACTGGGGAAATATGCATTTACATCTATTTTTTAATCTCAAAAACAAACAATGATAGTCAGCAATACATAAATTACAAATTTACTTAGGAAAAGCAGTGTTTTTATTGAGATAATCTGAGACAATGTAATAAAATGTCTTTTTAAAAACAAAAATGAACAGAAAACCCATCTTATGGAGTTGACGAGCTGTTGACGGAGTTGATGCATTAGAAGAGAACTGGAAACAACTTCATTTAACAAGACCATTGAACTTCAAAAACTCAACTTACCAACTGTAACATTTCAGGATAAAAGGCCATTTAATATCAATCCTTATTTTTGCAGTCACACCCACTTTAAAAACATTAATTCAGCTTTTGGAAAAGGAATAAAATCTTGAACTCATCTTTTATCATGGCGTGAATTTAAACACCTGGCAACAACTGATTGAAAAGGTCCTCATTACAAAATTTCTTACGGAGTTGACCAAATCTTAAATGTTTCATCCTAACATGTGATTTCTTTGCCAAAGCCATCTTGTTTATCACCAGCTGCTTGTGGCCTCAACAATAAAGTTAGATTAAACTTTTATTTCTTAATAAAATCACATAAACCTTGAGTTTTATCGACCATGGTGTTGACACTCTATGGTTGGGACATAGCTGGTTTTGTAAAAACAAGATAATTAAGGAAACATATGAGAAATATTTACTCACCAGAGCAGTGGCCTCACGGCATGTCCACCAAACAGGAAGTGAAAAAGTGGTTCTTAGAGTGTGAGTTGGCCAATATAATGCCTGTTTTTTAGAAAAATCTTATGGTGTTGAAAGAAACTCCGGACACGATTATAATCATATAAAAAGTGCATAAATATATATTTTTAAATTGTAAATTTCTATACAGTTTGAATAATTACTTAAAATACATGATTTAGTCAAGTCAAGTCATTATCAACCGCTTTATCCATTAAGGGTCGCGGGGGGTGCTGGAGCCTATCCCAGCCGGCATCGGGCAGAAGGCAGGATACACCCTGGACAGGCTGCCAATCCATCGCAGGGCAGACAGACACAGACAGACAAACAGACACATGCACTCACACACTCACACCTATGGGGCAATTTTTGTATCTGACATCCAATCAGCCTAACGTGCCGTCTTTGGACAGTGGGAGGAAACCGGAGCACCCGGAGGAAACCCACACAGACACGGGGAGAACGTGCAAACTCCGCACAGAAAGACCCGGGTCGCCCCAGCCGGGAATCGAACCCAGGCCGTCTTGCTGTGAGGCGGAAGTGCTACCCACTGCGCCACCGTGCCGCCCAATACATGATTTATTTTACTTTAAACAATTATTTAAGTATTGTAAAGTCATGAAACTTGCTTTCGGACAAGGGTATTTTTAGGTTCAGGCAGCACACTAGTGTCACATATTAGCCTGTCTGTCCTGTGTTTTTCCCTCTTTTGGTTTTCTGTGCTCCTGCCCTGTTTTCCTGTCTTGTGTTTCCAGCCATGTGCTTTTTTGAGCACATGGCATTGTTTTGTTATTGTTCTGTCTCCACCCTAGCCCCGCCCTAGCCCAGCCCTAGCCATTAGTGTTGTCACCTTGTGTCTTGTTTGTAACCCCGCCCCCTCATTACCTGTCTTCACCCTCCTTGTGTATAAATAGCCTCTTGTATGAGTGTTGCCTTGTGGAGTCTTTTGTATCTTTGCTGTCTGTATATCCAAGTTTTGTATTTTGTGAATTTATGTTCCCTGAATCCAGGTCTGTTGTTTTGTTAATTCAGTAAGTGTACCTATTTTATTTTGTGTCCCTAGTGTTCTAGTTATTCAGTGTTTTGTTTGTTTAGTCATACTTAGTTTTGTTCTATTCAATATTCTACTTCTAAGGGTTTATTTCTTTATTTATGCGATACCCGTGTTTGTTTTCTGTTTGTTTTCATTTATCTTGTTTATTAAAAATACTTGTAATATATCTGCACTTACGTCCACCCTCTCATTCGTAACAACTAGGTGATGTAAAATAAAATATATGTGTAAAAAAACATTAGTTGACATTTTGTGGTATAAATAAGTTCTTGTTTTATTGTTTAATCTAATTATTTGACATAAGAATTACAATGAGTTGGATCTCTCGGAAAATTTTTGTCCCTCATCTCAAGAATCCCTGAATTGATGAACAGCTTTTAACAGCTTTTAAGCATTTAAAACATTCTTAAGCATTAAAGAATAATATTTTTAAATTATGTCAGTGAATGAATTGATGATACATTACTTTTTAATAATTTACTGTAACAATTTGTAAGTTGTAAATACTTTTAATTAATGTACACTTAAATTACAGGTCATAAACAGCCTAAAAATCATGAACATACAGTGATATATAAGTGGAAAAGCATTGACTTAAACTAAAGTTTTTACTACTAAAACTTGATATATCCTCTTGAGACGCTGCGTCCTCATATGTGGACATTACGATTCTGCTTTTTATGTTGACCTTTGGCCTCATATGGAGACACTGCCCGTACCATCCAGTTGTGTCATGGCAACATTACACTTAACTGACTGAAAACAAGGTGGCAGGAATCCCAGTCAAAAGTTTCTACAGCCAATCTAGCCAGAAACATGGGCCAGGTAAAAATTATCCAATTTTATGCTTGAAATTAGTTTATTTGCTTACTGTAGAAAGCTTAAATTTTGTTTTTGGACTAATATGGTCCTTATCATCCCTTTAAATGTTAAAATAAACTAATGTCCCCGTATGAGGACATTGTTTTTTGCAAAAATAACTTCCAGTACCAAGGAATTTTTTTTAATACTTTTTAGGGCCTATATAATAATGCACACCAAGCAAAAGTCCGGGTCTCAGGAGGATATGACTCATTTTCTGGACACAACAGCAGTTTAACCCCTATCACCCCAAGTTTTCAATTCAGCTACTAATCCTAATGTAGAAAATGCTGTGAATTTTGTGGAGACTATTTAGCTCAGCATATCTTGTGGTGTCCCCCAGAGTTATATTCTAGGGTCTATGAAATTCACGACATTAATGCAGTTTTAAAGGTGAAGAACTAAAGCGTAAGCTTGCATACAGGGTCTATAATGAGTTAAACAAAGATTTAAGACTTAAAAAAAGAAACACAAACAGCTTTTATTAAGTTTTACCACCATTCTGAACACTTACAGGACAAGAACTGCGCTGTCTGAAAAGTTATGCTAAAATTCGAGAGTACAAGCAATGTTACATGAGTACAATAAAAATAAAAACACAGAAAAAACACCTATCGATAATAATCATCTTTAAATAATTAACCACAATATTTATTATAGGGAGAAATGAGACGAATCATGAGACGACAGCTATAAAAGAAAAGTCACAAATACACACAGAAACCAACCAGCACAGATAAAAACAGAATTTAAGTTGTGTTTACTGTTGCTATTTCCTGTTTGTGTGTGTGTGTGTGTGTGTGTGTGTGTGTGTGTGTGTGTGTGTGTGTGTCAGATTGGGGTGTGAAGTTTCATTTCTCAGTTTTTTATTTTTTTATTTTACACACTTTACACATTAACTTCTAACTTTAATTTCTAAATTTAAAAATTGTATTTAAAGTACCAGTCAAAAGTTTGGGCACACCTTGTCATTTCTACATAGTAAATGATTGCTCTTTCTTTCCTAGGGCTCTACCTTCCTGATGAGTGCCAGTTTCACCATTATAATGATTTTGATTTACTGACCTTCATTTTTCCTTAAAGTATTTTTTTCTTTACTTAGTTAAGTAGTTTTTGCTTCTCATACCTCTTCACTACTTTACTTTAACTGATGCTCTCAAACTTTACATTAAGATACAAGAAATTCCAGTAATTAACTCTTGATGAGTTCAGCACAGCTGTTAACTGAAAGCCTGAATTTCAGGTGACTCTAACTCATAAATCTGACTGAGAAAATCCAGCAGAGATGTTCAAAACTGATCATCTAAGCATCTAAGAGGGGCGTCTTTGTAAAATATAGAATGTAAAATATAAAACATACACTTTTTCATTTAGTAAAAATGCAGAATATTTTAAAATAAGGGAAAAAAAACCACTGAATTTAAGGTGTCCAAACTTTTGACTGGTACTGAACATTTTAAAGCTGATTTGTGTATTTAAACTGTTTTGCAAAAGCCTTTAAAAAAAGAGAATGGGTGCCAGACATCCCCATTCACACCTAGTATCAGGTTAAGCATCAGTAACTGGTACAGTTTTAGATTTGTTTCCAGTGGCTGTTCACACCTTGTATTAAAATGATTTGTATGCAGATTGTATCTATACATCTGTGGGAATGTAAAATCAAAGTGAATGTGAACCGTCAAGATAGACAAATCTGATTTGAGCAAAAATTCGGATTTGAGCAATGTGGCTTATAATGTGAACGTAGCCTAAAAAGTGACTCAAATCTGATTTGATTTGGCACGTTCACACAGCCATGAAAAAATCAGATCTTAGCCAAATTAAGCAAAAAATCAGATGGTAATGTGAATGTAGCCTAAGTGAATGTGAACCGTCAAGATAGCCAAATCTGATCTGAGCAAAGAATTGTATTTAAGCAATGTGGCTTACAATGTGAACGTAGGCAAAGTGACTCAAATATGATTTGAAAAAAACTGATTTGGCACGTTCACACAGCCATGAAAAAATCAGATGGTAATGTTAATGTAGCCTAAGTGAATGTGAACCGTCAGGATAGCCAAATCTTGTGTAAATGTACAAAAGACGTTTAGGTCAATATCAGCATGTTTTCTTACAGTACAATATTTTATTAAACATTGTGGCCTTCTGACCACTCCCCCCAGTTCTGATCCACAGGTAATTAATTGCACATTGTTCCCATTGAGGACGTGGTTTTGAACTATCTGTGGTTTATTTCCACACACTAACACCTGAAACACAACTGTACGACTACAGATAAAGCAACAACGTCTAGAGTCTAAACTAAATAATCATTATAAATAGATACATACAGTACAGGTTACACAAGCAGAAAATAAAAAAACTGATTTAGGTGGGAACGGTGCACTGAAACCACGTTTACAGGAGTCATTCAGTGAGAAATCTGATGAACGTGATTGATCAATGACCCTAGATTAAAAGTTTATACATATATACAGCTCTGGAAAAAAATAAGATATAAGCTATTTATACGTTTATGTTTGAATAAAATGAACATTGTTGTTTTATTTTATAAACTACAGACAATTTGTTTCCAAATTCCAAATAAAAATATTCTCATTTAAAGCATTTATTTGCAGAAAATGATAAATGACTGAAATAAGATGCAGAGCTCAGAAATCAATATTTGGTGGAATAATCCTGGTTGGTTTTTAATCACAGTTTTTTTTCATGCATCTTGGCATCATGTTCTCCTCCACCAGTCTTACACACTGCTTTTGGATAACTTTATGCTGCTTTACTCCTGGTGTAAAAATTCAAGCAGTTCAGTTTGGTGGTTTGATGGTTTGTGATCATCCATCTTCCTCTTGATTATATTCCAGAGGTTTTCAATTTGATAAAATCAAAGAAACTCATCATTTTTAAGTGTCTCTTATTTTTCCAGAGCTGTATATGATGTGCTTCTCTAATGTACATTTTTGATTAGTTATGAGATTTAAATAAATTGTGTTATTCGACTAATTTGTCGATTATTTTTCTGATTATTCAGATTACAGTTAATTCGTCAGCGATTATTTCTAATCTCTGCTTTCTTTGAGTTCAACTGTTGTTCCTAGCTTTCTCTATCACAAAGTACCAGTACCTTCTCTTTCAATGGTCCTGATGAGGGCCGGTTTAATCATTACAACATTTTTGATTATCTTTTTCTTGCAACTGCAGTTGAGGACACTTTCAAAGTTTTCTTAAAGTATTTTTTTTTCTTTTCTTAGTTGAGTAGTTTGGATGCTCTCAAACACATTAAGAGTTTACTAAGTAAGTAATTTACTCTTAAATACTTTTGTCAAAATAGCATACGACTGTACTGTTTCAAAGGAAGGTCATGTTTTACAATTTTGGATTTTAGACAACAACCTCCTTCCCTTAATGTAATGGCTGGGTCTTCCAGCATGACAATGACCCGAGACACACCCAGAACACTTTCATTAATGGTAGTAGAAGCAGTCTGCATGCCTAGCTGCTGCATCTTTATACACCTGTGGCCATTGAAATAAGTGATTGAAACACCTAACTTCAATCATTTGGATGGTATAGTACTGTATGTAACATCTGAGGTTATTGATCAACCGTGATCTTTTGATTTTCACCGAACTTTTCCATGATTTCATTCTCATCGAACACTTTTTGACTCCAGAGGTTGTGTGTATGGATATGAAACTGGATAATGTGTCTTCATCAACATAGTGCATTTAATGCTAGGGAGAATAACTACGATTGTAATTTCATTTCGTTTGCTTGGATATGTTTTCTCTTCTTCTTCTCCTACCTACAATATTATCTACCGTCTCTAAGAGGTCTGCGGAATATACAACTTCAACTTCAACAGCGATTAATAACGTATAACGTTCAGATCCTCCTCCTTCTCCATCGTGTGTACCAGCTTGATTTGTCCCGTCCTCAAAAATCGTTTTTATTTCTTTTTTTTTAAAGTTATTCAAGCACCAGTAGTAGATTTCATGGTTCGTTTCCTTTTGCAGGTTGATACCAGTTCAGACGTTCTTTTGGTTCTGGTGATTATATTTTTTTGGTGATGTGTGTAAGGTATGTAAAGCACTGTTTTAAAGCTTGATTTGTGCAGATTTGGGCGTCTACTCTACATCTACTCGTGCAGAGCTTGTGGAAGTGATTCCCAGTAGAGGTGGTGAACGTCTGCAGCACCAGTTGATCTTCCCTGAGGTTCCTCCCTCTTTCTTGGTTCTGCGGTGGGTTCCGGAGTAAGCGTAACAGACGGGTTATACGGGTGGAGCTATAGGACGTGTGTTATAGGGACTTGTGAGCGGTGTTGCCAGTCCAAGCTGGAGCTTTAGGAGCTAATTCCCTCTGATTTTATCCACAGCAGGGAGGGATGGAGGTTTGACCCGGAACGGCAGGGCTCCGGCCCGCTTGTTCCGGTAAAACTCAGTCGTCGCGGTGCCAAACGGACCATCGCCTGATCCTATGTCGGGTTCTGTGGGTAAAAACAGAGAGAAAAAGAGGCGGAGCTACTACAAATGTGCGACAGCAAAATACAGCTCTACTAAAAAGTGTGCAAAAGTGTGTAGATACTTGTGAAAATGTAGTTTATCCCTCTTCTCTGCAGTAAGAAAATCAACTTTTCTGAGAAGGCTTGATTTAGGGCATGCCAATTTGTCTTTGCTATTGTAACTACAGGAAAAGTACACCTTGCACGGCTTGAAACGCAAAGCAAAAGACAAAATTGGCATCTCTGTGGTGCTGCTCATAAGAGGCGTGGACCTGTTTTTCCTGTAAAGCGGCTTTGTGACAACCTTTGTTGTAAAAAGCGCTATATAAATAAAATTGAATTGAATTGAATTGAATTGGGGCGGCACGGTGGCGCAGTGGGTAGCACTTCCGCCTCACAGCAAGACGGCCTGTGTTCGATTCCCGGCTGGGGCGTCCCGGGTCTTTCTGTGTGGAGTTTGCACGTTCTCCCCGTGTCTGCGTGGGTTTCCTCCGGGTTCTCCGGTTTCCTCCCACAGTCCAAAGACGGCACGTTCAGGCTAATTGGAACTTGATTGAGATTGCCCCTTAGGTGTGAGTGTGTGAGTGAATGTGTCTGTGTGTCTGTCTGTGTCTGTCTGCCCTGCGATGGATTGGCGGCCTGTCCAGGGTGTATCCTGCCTTCCGCCCGATGCCTGCTGGGATAGGCTCCAGCCCCCCCCCGCGACCCTTCACGGATACAGCGGTTGACAATGAGATGAGATGAGATGAATTGAATTGAACATGTACTAATTCTCTTAATTAATCATAGGTGTGGTTAATTTTGGGTGAAACGTCAAACAAACCAATCAGAGTGTCTTTCGCACATTATTCACTTAAAGAGCCAGGTGCACTCTTTGCTATTTTAACGGCGCAGCTACCTGGATGTGTCCAATGCTTCTCGTTCTGTTTGTTGTTGATTATGTCTGTGTTGCCAAGATAGCAATGAACGTCTGACTGTTGACATCTGTCTAGGTTGTATTCAGTCAGTGGAGATCCTATGTTTTCTGTTGCCAAGATAACAATATCTACGCCAGAAATGTACCATTGGCGTAGATACATTCAGAAACACTAAAACAACAGGTGTAAGATAGCAATGAGCATCTCGACGCACCTTGTTAAGGGGTTAAGATAGGGATAATGTGTCCTCTTTAATATCTATTGGAAAGCCTTTCCAGAAGAGTAGAATCAGTTATTGCATCCAAGTTGGAGAAACACTCCCTGTTAATGCCTTTGATTTTAGAAATAGGTCCAACCAATGTAGACATAAACAAATGTAATTAAAATCTAAAATTCTATATAATGTATTATGTATTTTCTGTACAGAGTAAAATTAAGCTTGAGTCAGTTTTTTTTTTTGCATTTATAGAAATTAACAATTCAACTACACAATACTTCACCCTCAACCCAGAAATGCGTTCTTTTTAGGGGTAGTGCTAGTTCTTTTATAAGTACAGTTCCATCCAACTTTACAGCAGTAAGAAATGAAAGAACATATTAGTGGGTGGAGCCTGAAAGTAATAAATGCATTTTCTGAAACATTTTAAAAAGGATTAAACACCTAAATACACAGTTTTAGGTTGATAAGACACAAGAGGGCGCTTGCAAGAAAGTCACAAATGAATGGGGGCCAATGGAACTTTAATACACAGGTAGTAAATACTGTGTTACACTGTATTGTACTAAATTGTACTGGTTTAAACTACTTTACTTCCACCAATCAGCCAATCAGCATTCAGCAGCAGTAATCCTAATGATCTATTGTGCCAAAAACATTTTTACTTTTTTTGCTGTGGTTGAAATTGGGTGGAAAAGGGGGCTAGTAAGCTCCATTGACTCCCATTATTAAGGAGGACTCTCTTGCTCCCTCTAGTGTTGTGGAGTCATGTTTAAGGTTTAATAGGATGAAGATGCTCCCACTAAACTTGTGGCCTGTCCTAAAGTCCACATCTGTGGCGTTGTACACTTAAATCATCAAAATTCGTTTCAAATGTTTTTTTGAGAAATGCCATAGAAGAATGTGAAGAACCCTTAAACTGCTCAGGAAACTCAGGAACATCAATTGATGAAACGTGAGCTCCAGGACAGGCCACATCTCCACTCATATCTTCACTTTTTGTTGTAAATCCACTTGTTTTCTAGCAGAGGGCAGAACATCCAATAACATGGCAGTGTTACCTGGCCAGATGATTGCCTCCAGGAGCTGCACCCTGCGAGCCAGCAGCTCCAGGTCAGCCTGCAAGTCTCGGAACATCTTCAAACTAATGTCCTACCAAAGATCAAGATCAGGTTAAGCTTCAGCGGGCTGTGGGTTTGTCCCTGAGTGCTGGTCCCCTGTCGGCCCATCTCCGCTAAACTCACAGGTCTGCTAATCTGACCCCCTGACATGATCTGGACCATTGGGCATTGACCCTGACCCTGCCTCTGTCCTCCTACTCACCATGAATACCGATCATAGTCTCGAGGATTAAAACCCTCTCGGCTAAGATCTTCAGGGCCTCGCGGATTTGGTGTATGCCGTCCCCCTGTGGAGACAGATACAGCCGTCAAGTTATGGGGCCGAGCCAATCAAAGCGCTTGCCAAGATGCAGAGTCCTTCATTCACAAGGTTAAAATCGATCTGTATTAGCAGTTAAAGGGTTAAATAGTTAAATATCCAGTCCAAAAAACAGTCCAAAAACATTCGGCACAAAGTTACTGTAGATACTCATGTGGGAAACAGTGCATTAGTGGGTGAAATCATCCTAAATCTAATCAATATAGTTAATTGTCCCACCCATTCATCTGAAGACTAGCACACTCCTCCTCCGACATGTGAAGTCAGACTCCGCCTCTTATTGAACTGATGCTGATGTAGAATTGCCAAGTAGCATCACAGCGCTAACGCTCAGAGGAAAGCAGAGCGACTCGGTTCTGATACATCAGCTCACAGACGCATCCTTGTGCTGATCCACATCACCCTAGGAGTGATGAGGGGAAAGAGAGAGCGCCATCTACTGTACCCACCCAGAGAGAGCCAAACCAATTGTGCACTCTTGGGGCCACTGATGGCAAGCTTCATGACAGGGATTCGAACCAGCTCATCATAGTGGCAGTGCTTACTACTACTACTACTTCTTAGTCTGTGAGCTGATGTATCTGGACTGAGTCACTGCCCTTTCCTCCAAGCGTGCTGTGATGCTACTCGGCAATGCTGCATCAGAAAAAGTTCAAAAAGAGGCGGAGTCTGACTTTATATGTATTGCATGAGGCGTGTGCTAGTCTTTACTTTCCTGGTGTTGGTGCACCACTGGTGATAGGGGAAGTCCTAATGAATGGGTTGGGTAATTGGCCTTGTAAATTGGGAGAAAATAAAAATTAAAAAAAATATATATATTTTTTAAGAATTGATGATTTCTGTCAGCAATATCTAGTCTCAACAACAAAGCAATATTTTATATCAAGCCCTACCTTGAATAACCTTTAATCATATAATACTTCTATGCTGATTTCATTATGAAAAATTGCATTGTATATATTTACAACATCTGAGAGGATTTCACCCACCAAAACATCTTTTATCTCTTGCTAATTTTATTCATTTTCTTTTCTAAACTCATGCTGTAAAATACATAACAATACCAGCATGCATTTATCAGCCCAGGCTGCAGCCAATCAATTTTAATCGCTATCATGCCATAAAATCAACACATTCCCAGTAAAATTCAACATCTGTTCCAGATGAGCAGCTTTGTACAAACCAAAGGAATATTTTTTATCTTTAATGTAGTAAATATCTCATGTTCTTTGATCTAGTCAGCTACTCATCCTTTGATAGGGGATGTTCTCTCACCAAAGCCACTCAATGGATTGATTTCGACCCCATTGAAGTCTGTTATATAGTCACTTTATTAGAAACCCCTACTTGGCTTGTTATAAGGCAGGGGTTTCTCATAAAGTGGCCAACCTCTGAAATAACTTAGTATTATCACTCACTGACAAATAAGTAACGCACCAAGAAATAACATACAAGATGAGATACAGTTCAGAACCCTTGCTGTGAAAAATGCAGATGGAAAGTTCTCTCAACAACAGGCACAACATGTGTGAGCTGTTAGTGTTCCTCATATCACTACTAGGGGTGACCGACTTTCGTATGTGATGCTCCCCAGATCATCAATCACACCAGCAGTTTACAGTGTGAACTCTTTAGTCCACCTTAAAGGCAGGATTAAAGCAAAGTGCTCACTACTATAGTTTTCTATTTTTAAACCTGATCCTTGTAAGATTTCAAACAGAATCTGGATTCATTGCGAAAGACAATACGATTCCAGTCGAGTAGAAGTCTAGGTTTCTCAATAATGACATCACTGCAAACGAATGCAGTAGTGACAAATGGCTGATGAACAATTCAATGAAATGCCTCTCTCAAAGTCTGTCAACTGATAAAATATGTTTGAGTGCATTGTAGAGGAATGTCTATCAGTCAACGATCTCTCACTAGGGGGTACACTACCCAAGAAATTGCCTCTAATAGCTTTTATTATAGGGCAGCGGGGGAAGCACTATTAATGCTTTTTTTAGCAATCTTTAGACACACAGCTTCACTTGGGGTCAGTGTCAGTGTGTCTTTGCTTTCGTAACGACGGGAAAAGTAAACCTTGGGGTACTTGAAATTCATTATCAAGCCCCACAATTCACTACCAAGATAGCAATGAATGTCTTGACTGTTGACGTTGGCATGGTGAACAATTCATTGAAACGACTCTGTCAACTGAACAAAATATCTAGCAGTCAATGTTATTTTTCTATTTTATGCCCTTTTTAGCGATCTTTAGAGGCACAGATTGACTTGGTCAGTGTCAGTGTGTCTTTGCTATCATAATGATAGGAAAAGTACACCTTGCACAGCTCGAAACATGCAAAAGCCAGGTGCGCTCCGACTTTGGCGGATTGCTATTTTAACAACGCAGCTACCTGGATGTGTACAATACTTCTCAACAGAGGAAACTGACCTGCTTGTGTGTTAAGTATAACAATAACCAATACCACTGCCAAGATAGCAATGAACATCTGACTGATGACTTCTGTCTAGGTTGTATTCAGTCAGTGGAGCAGTTGTGTTTTTCGTTGCCAAGACATACAAGCAATATGCCAGAAATTTACCTAAATTACTTTACCTATCAGCATAGATATATTCAGAAGCACTGTTGCTATTTAAACTACAAAGGTGGAAGGATTTTTGCATTATTCTGTGATGCATTATTTTTTTTGTCAATGTCAGTGTGTTTTAATTTATAAAAGGATGCTAAAAAATGTATAAATAAATATTTTCATGGCTTTGGTGGACATCCGTTACAGTTGGCAACACATACAAACATTACAGAACATAACACACACACATGCTACAAACCAACAACCAATCAGGGGTTAGGAGGAAGAACACATGTCAGTAAGGAAGTCTTGACACGAAGATTATCGATGACTCGGTCATGAACTTAGTAAAGGGTGACGTCCCGAGCTATTCACAGCTCGGAGAGAAAAGAAACGGGAAGAAGGAGAATTCCTGCAGCCAAACCAAACACAACGCCTCATCTATCCAGCATCTCGCTAAGTCATCCTGAGACAGGGTTCAGGGACGGCTCTGGAAAGCCTCCTCAGTCGAGCAGCGCCGGGCCGGGAGACGAGGATTAATACGTAGGGAATAGACTCTGAGTGCTGGTGAGAGATGGCTCGCTGTGTTATAGAAATGAATGATGTGTGGGTCTCTGGAGAAGGTGGAGAACCTGTACGTTCGGGCTGGTGAATCATCTCCGCTCGCTGATTAATGGGGCCGTGGTGACCTTCTGTGTTCGGATGTCTTTAGACTCAGTGTGAAGCCGTTAGTCTCTGAGCGATGGGCGAGGAACCGGTCCAGAACAATGAGCTGTTCCTGACTCTATGAGGACAGCTGCTGACAGACTGCGGTATTAATATGAGGAGAGGCTCCAGAGGTGGGCTGTAGCTCGTTTACGCTGAAATACTGACTGATCTTAGCAAGCAAAATGTAGGTAAAACACAGTGCTGGAAAAAGGTATTTTGCCGTGTATTTATCACTTTCTAAATTACATCATGGGCCCTATTTAAGCGATTTTTAGGCGATCTATTAACAGTGCATCGTGCAGCTTGATTAAGGGCATGTCAGTGTGTCTTTACCATCATAACGACGGGAAAAGTACACCTGGTGCAGCTCGAAATGTGCAAAAGGCATGTACTAATTCTCTTAATTAATCATGGGTGTGGTTAATTTTGGGCATAACAAAACAAAACAGTGTGTCAATTTACATTCCCTTTAAGAGTCAGGTGTGCTCTGACTTTGGCAGATTGCTATTTTAACGGTGCAGCTACCTGGATGTTTTTAATATCGGGCTAAACTGCTGCCAGATAAATGGGTGGGAATAAACTGCTGTAGACTGCTAAAAGGGTGGGCTTGAACTGCTGTATAGGCTAAATGGGTGGAGCTAAATTACTGTAGATTGCTGAATGGCTGCGGCTAAACTGCTGTAGATTATGGAAAGGGGTGGGCTAATCTGCGATATAGGCTGAATGGGTGGGGCTAAACTGCTGTATAGGCTGAATGGGCGGGGCTAAATTGCTGTAAATTGCTGAATGGTGGAACTACATAACTACAGATTGCTGAATGGGCGGGGCTAAACTGCTGTAGACTGCTGCATAGTGGAGCTGCATTACTGTAGATTGCTGAAAGGGTGGGACTGAACTGCTGTATAGGCTGAATGGGTGGAGCTAGATTACTGTAGATTGATGAATGGGTGGGGCTAATTGGCTGTCGATTGTTGAATGGGCGGGGCTAAACTGCTGTAGACCTGTACCCTCACTGGAGTCATCACTGTTAGTGGGTTTGGGACGCTGGAGTTATGAGGATGGATGGACCGCTGGTTTGGGACGCATCCCACCGAGGCAGAGGGTCCAGAGTGGGCGGGGTTAGGTGTGAGAAGCAGGCAGACATAAAGGTAACAAGCAGTGGAATGGGATGGAGCCATGCAGCAATGCATTGTGGGACGCGGGATAGCGGATAGCTGTATCCACTCATGTTTCTTCACCCCCTCCACCACCCGGACCACCGGCGCTGACCCAGCACCACTGTACCCACAATCACTACAACACAGGGGCTTCTGGGATACACACATCACACACACACACCTACACACTCTCAGAGCTACTGATATTTACACACTGTGTAATATAGGTAGTAATTTGCCAATTTTGTTCAATATAAATCACTATTAAAAGACTGGAATCACAGTTTACAATTATATGAAACCATTAATAAAATTAGGCATAAAATTAACCTAAAAAGTAATTAAAAATACATTTTAAGAAGTTTTATATCCAAAATATAATTCTAAGATTTTTGTTTAGAAAGAATGTCAAAGAAACATAATAAATTTAGAAATAAAATACTGTAAATTCTAAAAAAAACATCATATAAAAAATTCTAAATAATTATTTTCAGGATAAAATTCTACAACATTCTAGGAAATTTAACAATACATTTTAGAAAAATATATCCACAATAAAAATTCTAAGAATTTTAACTTTAAACTTAGACAAATATATACATCTATGATGAAATTCTAAAAAATATACCTAAACTGAAATAAGAACTAAGAACATTTACATCCAGAATAAAATTGTAAGATATTTTCTGGAAAGAATACATTTTGAAATAATATACAGTAAATCCAGAAGGAAATTCTGAAAAACATAATTTTTGGGATAGTTTTTCTGATAGAATGCATATCCAGATTAGAATTGTAGGTTCTTATAAAATCTAATGACATTTTCAGAATGCCTCACTTATTTTTCATTCTCTAAACAAGTAATGGTCATAAGTATTTTATTTTATTATTAATTGAATCAATTAAGTGATTCCAAACATTAATAGTTAATAGTGGTTTCCCCAATCAGTTCAACATTGGAATTGAATAAGAATACTTTTTATTTCTCTGCATTTCTATTGGGTGTGTGTGTTGTGTGAATGCCAGTAGAGGGCGACTGTGAGATGTTGAGATGTTGCCATGGAGACAGCAGCTGGCAGAGGGTCAGACAGGGTTCACACTCAGAGACCGCCCCCCCACCACCACCAAAATAAACAACAAACAAACAAACAACAAGCAACAGAATACCTGCACAGGTAAGAGCTGCCCTGTCACACTGATCTGGGACCAGTTCCAGCTTTCTGATTCTCAACACTGACCATTAGACTATAAACTGGTAAAACTGGTCTCAGGTCAGGGGGTGAGGGGGGCTCTTACTGGACAGAGCATTACATCAAATAAGGGACCAAAGATGGACATCAGGGGTCTGTCTCTCAGATCAACTCAAACTCATACAGAAACTGATTTAACTCAACTTAGTTTAGTCAAAATTTGTACACAGATATGACAATACATATTTAATTTGAGATTTAATAACATTATTAACTCAGCTTCAGCTGAAACTGAAAAATAACAGATGTACTGTTAAACTACTATCAGGAATAATGTGATGTATTATCAAACAAATGTGAACAAAAATGAATAAATAAATAAATACCTTTCTGGATAAATATTGTTTGACAAAACTATGCAAATATGGCAAAACAATTTAACATTTAATATACTGAATAACAATAATAATAACAGCAACAACAACAGCAATGATGAAAATCATCATATTGTCACTGTCTAATAAGAAACATGTATCTCCATTTCTATTGGTCCGTTCATCAAGTAGTTTTGGCACAGAGTCTATCTATCTATCTATCTATCTATCTATCTATCTATCTATCTATCTATCTATCTATCTATCTATCTATCTATCTATCTATCTATCTATCTGTTTACCTACCTACCTACCTACCTACCTACCTATCTAAGTATCTACCTACCTACTTAACTAATTACCTACCTAACTATCTACCTACCTACCTACCTACCTACATACCTACCTATCTAAGTATCTACCTACCTAGGTACCTAACTACCTACCTACTTACCTAACTACCTACCTACCTACCTACCTACCTACTTACCTACCTATCTACCTAAATACCTACCTAAGTATCTACCTACTTAACTAACTACCTGCCTAACTATCTACCTACCTACCTACCTACCTACCTATCTACCTACCTACCTAATTACCTAACTACATACCTAACTACCTGCCTAACTATCTACCTACCTACCTACCTACCTACCTAAATACCTACCTATCTAAGTATCTACCTACCTACCTACCTACTTACCTAACTACCTAACTAACTATCTACCTTACTATCTACCTACCTACCTATCTACCTAAATACCTACCTACCTACCTATCTACCTAAATACCTACCTATCTAAGTATCTACCTACCTCCTACCTACCTACCTACTTACCTAACTACCTAACTAACTACCTACCTTACTATCTACCTACCTACCTACCTACCTACCTATCTACCTACCTACCTAATTACCTAACTACATACCTAACTAACTACCTGCCTAACTATCTACCTACCTACCTACCTACCTAAATACCTAACTAACTACCTACCTACCTAACTAACCAACTACCTTACTATTTACATACCTACCTAACTAACTACCTACATACATACCTACCTACCTAAATACCTACCTAAGTATCTACCTACTTCTTACCTACCTACCTAACTACTTACCTAAATATCTACACACCTACCTAACTACCTAAATACCTACCTATTTAAGTATCTACCTCCTACCTGCTGATGCTGCTGGTTTAGGACGGCTCTATAAAGAGTAGCTTTCTTGTAGTTCCCTTTTAAAGTTTTGGTTTACGAAGCTCTTCAGGAACTTATCATAACTTTATTAATTACTCTACTGAAAAATACTACTACTGTAGATCAGTTTCCAGAAGCTGAAACATCGTCTTAAACATAAAACATTAAAAATGATTAATCAATAATTAATTTCGTTGTGAGACAGACCCCTGTTGTAGGAACAGAAAATCAGACTGTGAACATTTATAAACCAAAAACACACAGAACACAGCGGGAAAGCATCTCCTCTCAGTGGAACTCCCCATAAAATTCGCTTCTGGATTTAGAGAATTTAGATATATTTAGATATTCCCAATAATTTACGTCAATTTAAGAGCATTAACTGAAGGCAGAGACTCCACTGAAGGATAAAGCGTGATTGGCTGATGTTAAGACTCGTCGCTGTGAACAGGAATGGAGGGATGATGAACATTAACGTAAAACAACAGGGTAAAAACAGCGTAGCGGCGAATAATGCCGAAAAATCCCTTACGTTTAAATCGCTCTAGCACAACGATTAGGAGGCAAGAAGAGACATTACAGAGCAGAGATACATCATCAAACATCAAACGCTGTCCTGATTACATACTGTCTCACACACTCAATACTTTCACACAACCAGTACAGCTCATAAAGTACGCTAACGTTAGCGTTAGCTCGTTATCTGGGGTAGAACACCTGCCCATCCCCTCTGGAGATCAGGGCAACCACCCCGAACACTCTTACCGGAAGGCCTTTCTCTCCCGGCTCACCCTTCGGTCCCTGTTCACCCTGTGGAGAAGATTTTATAAGAAAGTAATGATAATGTTAGGGATATTAAATATAGGATGTATAATAGGAAAATATAAGGTGAAATAGACCTCACAAAAAATCTGTCATAAAAAAAGAAATGACATCATACAATATATCGGCATAGCCTCAATAATTTTATGCTGAATAAAGAGTAAACTGACGGTTTGGAATTTAGAAAAAAGTCTGTTATTGTTTATCATGTTATTTTGATCGATGTAACAAAATTGTGCACCTTGTAAAAGTGTAATGTACAATTTTGTACCTTGTTACTTTATGTTACTATGTGATGTTATTTTCTAGCTAGTTCCTTTGTACCTTGTTCCTTTGTGTCTTATTACTATTTGATGTTACTCTGTACTAATTTGTGTTTTGTTACTTTGTGACGTTACATTGAAGTTTGTTACATTGAAGTTTGTTACATTGAAGTTTGTTACATTGTATCCTGTTACATTGTGTCTTATTACATTGTACCTCGTCCCTTTGTGCTTTATTACTATATGATGTGACTCTATACTTTGTTATTTTGGTACTTTATTCCTTGTTATTTTGTGATTTGTTACTATGTGATGATGCTTTCTATCTTGTTACATTGTAGCTTGTTTTATTCATACCTTGTTACTTTGTACTTCGTTCCTTTGTGCTTTATTACTACGTGACGTTACTCTGTACTTTGTTAATTTGTGCTTTGTTTCTTTGTGACGTTACATTGAAGTTTGTTACATTGTATCTTGTTGTATTATTGTATCTTATTGTTACTTTGTACCTTGTTATTTTGTGTTACTATGTGATGTTACTTTCTAGCTAGTTACTTTGTACTTCGTTCCTTTGTGTTTTATTACTATGTGATGTTACTCTGTACTTTGTTAATTTGTGTTTTGTTACTTTGTGACGTTACATTGAAGTTTTTTTTACATTGTATCCTGTCACATTGTGTCTTGTTACATTGTACCTCATTCCTTTGTGCTTTATTCCTATGTGATGTGACTCTCTACTTTGTTATTTTGTGATTTGTTTCTATGTGAAAATACATTGAATTTTGTTACACTGTAGTTTGTTCCTTTGTGCTAAGTTAATATGTGATGTTACTTTGTACTTTGGTACTTTGTACCTTGTTACTTTTTACCTTGTTATTTTGTGATTTGTTACTATGTGATGATGCTTTCTATCTTGTTACATTGTAGCTTGTTTTATTCATACCTTGTTACTTTGTACTTCGTTCCTTTGTGCTTTGTTTCTTTGTGACGTTACATTGAAGTTTGTTACATTGTATCTTGTTGTATCTTGTTACTTTGTACCTTGGTATTTTGTGTTACTATCTGATGTTACTTTCTAGCTTCTTACATTGTATCGTGTTCCTGTGTGATTTGTTACTATGTGATGCAACTTTGTAGCTTGTTAGGTTTTACCTTGTTACACAGTACCTTGTTAAATTGTTTCTATGTAATGTTACATTGTAGCTTGCAACTCTGGGCGTTGTTACTTTGTAATTGTGTTACTGTGCAACAGGATACTTTGTTACTTTGTAATGTAACTTTTTGCTTGTTACATTGTACATTTTTGCACAGTACCTTGTTACATTGCACCTTGTATCCTGTGATTTTTTACTAAGTGGCATTACTTTCTAGCTTGTTATATTGTTACTATTTGATGTTACTTTCTAGTGTGTTACACTGTACCTTGTTACGTTTTACCTGGTCATTTTGTGATTTGTTACTATGTCACATTATTTAGTAGCTTATTACTCTGTGCTTTGTTACTTTGTACATTTTCATTTTGTACTTTGTTTTAATGAGCCAGTGTTTTTGTTTTTAATCCTATTAAACCCACTAAATAAAACTAGTCTCCACAGGGATTATGGGTAAAAAAAAGAGAAAAGGCCATCTTACCGGCTCCCCCTTGAATCCTCTCTCTCCGGGGTATCCCAGAGGGCCCTGCGGGGTCAGGGTGAGATTAATGAAGGTGGTATAGAGGGGTAGAGGAGAATGAGCTAGTGTTTATTTCATATTATGGGATGCCACACTCACTCTCTCCCCTCGCTCGCCCTTTGGCCCCATGGGTCCCTGTAAACCAGGGGCTCCTGGCTTCCCCTGAGGAGATAAATCAACAGCAATACATTACAACACACACAGGGCGGGTCCCATATATATATATATATATATATATATATATATATATATATATATATATATATACACATATAGTACTCTGGTACTCACACTCGGTCCAATGGGTCCTGGGGGTCCTGTTGGGCCTCTGGTTCCTGGTGGGCCTACAAAATACAGATACAACACATTTAACACTGTAAAATTCTTTGACTTTGTTGAACAGCTTAAATGGTTTGGCTATAAAGTGGTTGCTATGGTATTCTAAGTAGTTTCTACTTTAGTTCTAGTTTATAGTCTTGCTTGGTAGTTACTACAGGCTTGCTAGCTGGTTACTATGGAATTCCTGGATGCTAGCTGGTATCCCTGAGTGCTATGGTGGTGTAATGCTAGATGGTTGCCATGGTATCCCAGGAAGAAACTCTCATTGTGACAAAAGAAAGGTGGCAAAATTTCCGCACCGCGTTCATTCCAATCAGAAAAATCACTCGCTGTACGAAAACTATACGTCAGTTTATCACAAAATACAAAAAATACATACAGGGGTGTATTTTTACTTTCTGGACCTGGACTACCCACCTCTGTGTGTGAGTAACTATAGGTTTAAATAGGATCTCCGGTGGATTTGATGTTTTACAGAGACTCTAAGACTAGGTCAGTGGCTGAACTGCACTTAGCAGAGCATTATTACACATGTTGTAAAGTAACATATGACATTGTAAAGACTGTTATTAGTTTACAAATATCTTTATTTTAAAACATTTCTAACTGTAGTACGTCTCACTGCCTCCTGGTGTCGCAGTGCTGTTAGCCAATCAGAGGCGATATGTTTGCATGTATGAATATTCATGAGCAAGAGCCAAAATCCTATCGTTTTCCCTGCCCACTCCTCCACCCGACTAAAGCAGTGTTATACCGGACCACCGGAGCACTTTTTTATACAAAAAACAGCTCACATGGCATTCATTCATACTAGAGATTTACCACAACTAGACATTTTAAAATGAATGAAAAAAAACAAACATGGAATGACACCTTTAAAATCTTTTCAAAATCTTTGTCCGTACAAAAACCGTATGTCCATTTTTTAAATAAAATTTTAAAACAATGTAAGGAACAACTGTCAGATTCATATTATATCAAAAAGTGAAAAAAAAACTGAGATACAAAAATGTAAAAAAATTAGATGCAATATTTTATCAGACAGAAAGTTATGTTCTTAGCAGATTTATCATTTTATAATTTATCTATAATTACATTTCATACAGCATAATAATCATTTTTCCATGATATAACCCCAGTTTAATGCAAGACTCTCCTCCCTTCTACAGAGGTAATGTCTTTTTAAATTTATCTTTCTGTTTTTAAACATGTCCTCCCTCCCTTTTAGAAACACCTCCTAAATTTGTCCTCTCCGACACCGGCCCGGCCCACTCGGCCAGCTCTGACCCGACTCAATCTGAGCACTTTCACTAATTTACAGCACTCTGAAACACTATCCCGACCCCTCTCTTCTGCTGAACCCTGGAGATCCATCATCCAGCAGATTTCACAATATAACCCCGAGGTGTGCGCTTCACGTTCACATTAACACACGAGCGAGACAAGCCCTAAATCACGAGGTGAGAAGTGGAGCAAAGTGGAGGAAAAGTGAACCAAAAGTTACAGATTTGTGCAATCACACAAAACATCAGGTGAAAGATCCAAACTGGACTCAGACTGAGGCGTACGGTGGTTTATGGAGCTGTCAGGGGGGTCCGCATCACTTTATTTGCTAATAAAACTCAATCCTGACTTGCTTTTATTGACTTCTACTGACCCAAACACTGATAAACGGCTGATACACGTCTCACAGGGACAATAGGAAAAAGCAGTACAGAAAACACTGTGAATCAGCATTACCCCGAATCTACACTGAATAAAATGATGAGTAAAATTTGCTTTAAAAAAGTTTCTGCATTTGCTTTTTTTAAGTAAATTTAATTTCAGATAAATTTAAGTAACTTCAACTCGGTTTAAAGACTTAAATGTTACACAGAGTAAATAAGTGAACTGAACTTCAGTCAATCCTTTCTTTTATTAAACTTTACTTCATTTATTTTTACTGAATCAATCCTTTCTTTTATTAAACTTTACTTCATTTATTTTTACTGAATCAATCCTTTCTTTTAGTAAACTTTACTTCATTTATTTTTACTGAATCAATCCTTTCTTTTAGTAAAATTTACTTCATTTATTTTCACTGAATCAATCCTTTCTTTTAGTAAACTTTACTTCATTTATTTTTACTGAATCAATCCTTTCTTTTAGTAAACTTTACTTCATTTATTTTTACTGAATCAATCCTTTCTTTTATTAAACTTTACTTCATTTATTTTTACTGAATCAATCCTTTCTTTTATTAAACTTTACTTCATTTATTTTTACTGAATCAATCCTTTCTTTTAGTAAACTTTACTTCATTTATTTTTACTGAATCAATCCTTTCTTTTAGTAAACTTTACTTCATTTATTTTTACTAAATCAATCCTTTCTTTTAGTAAACTTTACTTCATTTATTTTTACTGAATCAATCCTTTCTTTTAGTAAACTTTACTTCATTTATTTTTACTGAATCAATCCTTTCTTTTAGTAAACTTTACTTCATTTATTTTTACTAATCAATCCTTTCTTTTAGTAAACTTTACTTCATTTATTTTTACTGAATCAATCCTTTCTTTTAGTAAACTTTACTTCATTTATTTTTACTGAATCAATCCTTTCTTTTAGTAAACTTTACTTCATTTATTTTTACTAATCAATCCTTTCTTTTAGTAAACTTTACTTCATTTATTTTTACTGAATCAATCCTTTCTTTTAGTAAACTTTACTTCATTTATTTTTACTGAATCAATCCTTTCTTTTAGTAACTTTACTTCATTTATTTTCACTGAATCAATCCTTTCTTTTAGTAAACTTTACTTCTTTTATTTTTACTGAATCAATCCTTTCTTTTAGTAAACTTTACTTCATTTATTTTTACTGAATCAATCCTTTCTTTTAGTAAACTTTACTTCATTTATTTTTACTGAATCAATCCTTTCTTTTAGTAACTTTACTTCATTTATTTTCACTGAATCAATCCTTTCTTTTAGTAAACTTTACTTCATTTATTTTTACTGAATCAATCCTTTCTTTTAGTAAACTTTACTCCATTTATTTTTACTGAATCAATCCTTTCTTTTAGTAAACTTTACTTCATTTATTTTACTGAGTCAATCCTTTCTTTTAGTAAACTTTACTCCATTTATTTTTACTGAATCAATCCTTTCTTTTAGTAAACTTCACTTCATTTATTTTTACTGAATCAATCCTTTCTTTTAGTAAACTTTACTTCCTTTATTTTTACTGAATCAATCCTTTCTTTTAGTAAACTTTACTTCATTTCTGCATACAATATTACCTAATTACAATTACTCAATTTATACATTATTACTCAAATTATTTATGATAAATAATATATTATAATTTCTGAAATTTAAATATTTTTAGTTAAAACACACATATTACACTGTCTCAACACACGGATGGCATGTAAAAATACCAGTAACAGGAATGAGTGTCAGTAACAGGAGTGAGTGTCAGTAACAGGACTGAATGCCAGTAACAGGAGTGAGTGTCAGTAACAGGACTGAATGCCAGTAACAGGAGTGAGTGTCAGTAACAGGACTGAATGCCAGTAACAGGAGTGAGTGTCAGTAACAGGAGTGAGTGTCAGTAACAGGAGTGAGTGCCAATAACAGGAGTGAGTATTGTGCTCCGATTTATTGATTTATTAATGTGAATATTAGTTAGTGTAAACCACTTTTTTGAAATTCTGTTTGGCTCTTCATTTATCTATTTGTCTAATAAATTGCATGAAAATAAATTTGATCAATTTCAGGTTTGGGTCTTCTTGAAAAAAAAAAATGCATATTTGCTTTGCATATTTTAGAAAAACACAATGTGCATGCATATGGAGTGATTTTTTGTCATGATTATCAATTATTTGACATGCAATAAAAAAAAAATAAAAAAAACTGCTTAAAATTAGACTTCTTTGTATTTTTTAAGCTATTTCCCAGCAGTTTTGCTGGCTTCAGTCACTGAATCTGATCCGTAAATGATCTTATTGCAGCATTATTTCCTTAAACAAGCACAACAGATGAAATTACTACCAGAAATGGGCTGAATAATCTGATAATGTTCTGATAAGGGTCTCAGAAGGAGGGATATCAGAAACGCTGAGCAGATTTGAGATGATTTGATTTGGCGAGAGTGTTTACACTGTAATAATACACCATCATTACTTATCATGTGTACAGAAGAGACATAATGCAGGGAAAACGCCGGGCCTGAATCCAGACTCCTGAAATCAGATGAAACTCTGTATTCCCCCTGCAGAGCATTCAGAGCTGTAATTCCTCCTCTACAGAACTTCAGACCCGGCCGTCTGTAACCGGATCTGATCAGGGGGGAATATTTGCTGGAGAACAATGTGAACCTGATAAAGAAACTGTTCAAACCTGCAGTTCACACCTTGGGGGTTAAAATCAGTACAATCTGCTACGTTATTTAATATAATAAATGGTTCTTTATACAAAACCAAGTCAGAAAACGTTAGGAGCTAGGGCTGGGCGATATGGCTCTAAAATTATATCACGATATTTTGATAACGATATACTTGGCGATATAGGAAAACAGAAAAATAATTTATTAATTTCAGGAATATAGTATAATTGTATACCAGTATATTCGTTATGTGGCCAAATAAATAAAATAGCATAAAATAAAATAATATAATGCAATATAATATAGTGCATGCATATAAACTGCAAACTAAAACAATTATATGAAAATACACTTAAAGCTTCACAGTAAATTATAGACTTTTTTCAAGACAGAACATCTAGGTGGTTGCTAAGGTGTTGATATGGTATCCGTGTTGGAGGCTATGTAGTTTCTAGACAGTTGCTAAAGTGCTGCTAGGTGCTTGCTAAGGTGTTGTATGGTATATGCGGCGGTTGCTTAGGTGTTGCTAAGTGGTTATTTGGTGGTTGCTAAGGTGTTGCAATGGTATCTGAGTTAGTTGCTATGTAGTTTCTAAGTGGTTGCTAAAGCGTTAATAGGTGGTTGCTAAGGTGTTGCTATAGTGTCTGTGATGGTTGCTAAGCGGTTGCATTTAGTATGTATTTAAGTACATTTAAGCAATAGAACACGAGAGGCTGTGATTCGGTCGCAGATCATCACAGCCGTGATGTTATTCGTGATAACACACGACCTCGAGTGTTCTATTGCTTTTATGCAACAGTTTCTTTTTTTACTTAATAAATAAAGAAAATAAATCAAAGAACTTTAAGAAATTCAGTTTGAATATGCTTTAATATGGACTGAGCCTTCCGCCAAAAAGTAGTTCCACCACAACTTAACTACATACAGTGTATGGTTCAGGCAGACTAACACCACGAAAGTTAGCTTGATATCTAAATTGGGAATAAGTGAAGATGGTAACGTTAGGAGGGTAAAATAACGCTAATACTCTCCTCTCCTGCTCCGTGGAGTCGTCTTCAGGTGAAAGCCGCGAATTTTAGCATTTCTGCTTGTTTTGCTGGGTGGTGTTGGTGGTTTTAGCTAGCCGGCTGGACTGTGGTTAGGTTAGCGTAGCTTGCTTTAGCTCAGCATTAACTTAGCTTAGCCTAGTCTGGCTGGTTAAGTTAGCGTTCTGGCTGTAAGACGGCATTAACCGAGCGATTTTCGTTCCCTTTTTTCCACGAAAGACGAGCCAGTGCTGCGGGCGAGCGCTAGTGCGGCTGTGCTGCGGGTGTCCTGTGTGTATAAATACGCCGTTACTCGGCAACGCGTCGGCGGAGTGATACAAGTTTAGTGTGAGAAGGCCGTGATGTTATCACGAAATATCATCATGGCTAGATCACTTCTCAACCAATCAGATTGTGAGGTCGGAACTAACTGTTGTATAAACTCATTTTAATGCTAAAAATATATTTAAATGCATTTTTCTTACAGTTATTCACTGTAAGATTTTACTGCCAAAAATACACTAATTCCATTCTACCCTCTTTTCCCGCAGACGTGCCTTTATAATGTATTATGTAGCATATAGTTTAAGGAGCTCTAAGATCTCAATGTGCTCAAAAATGGTTTAAAATATAATAATAATATAATAAAAATATATATACATATAAGATATTGAACCTTCTGACCATAATACACATTTCCACACTGCGATGGTGCATCCCAGATCCTCTCAACCTGTTTTTATAGGCTTTATTCCATTAATACCCAAAGTTATCCTGTAATTCTTGATTTTGATACAGCATTTAAAAGTGAATATGTAAAAGTGGACTGACCTGTGGGTCCCGGGGGTCCCTGAGGGCCTTGTGCAGGGGCAGCTCGGGGGTCCGGGAAGCTGTTAGAGAGGAGCAAGTCCTTCTTCTCTTCTGCAGGATTACAGAAATACAGAGTAATAATGATTACATGCAGCAGCTACTGAATCTGACACTGTAGTTACTGCCGCTGGCCTATAGGTGGTGCTGCTTTCACATAAATAACAGCAGGCCATGAGCCTTATAGAAAAGGCCTGGTGCAAAGTGTAGATACAATCTGTCCAAATGTGTGTAGACAGCAATACTTGTCTAATATCTAGTGGATATTATTAGTCTTATTTATTCAGTAAAAAACAGTTACTCCAACAAAAGCAGGATAATCTCTTTTTAATACCTTTAATTTTAGAAAAAACAAGGAATCACAGCTCTGAAAAAAAATAAGAGAGAAAGAAAGAGAGATTTTTTTTATTTTATCAAGTTACAAATCTCTGGAATATAATCAAGAGGAAGATGGATGATCATAAGCCATCAAACCACCAAACTGAACTGCTTAAATTTGTGCACCAGGAGTAAAGCAGCATAAAGTTATCCAAAAGCAGTGTGTAAGACTGGTGGAGGAGAACATGATGCCAAGATGCATGAAATTAAAACTGTGATTAAAAACCACCAGGGTTATTCCACCAAATATTGATTATTTCTGAACTCTTAAAACTTTATGAATATGAACTTGTTTTTCTTTGCATTATTTGAGGTCTGAAAGATCTGCATCTTTTTTTAGTTTTTTAATTTCTCATTTTATTGTTCCATTCTATTGGTTGCTGGTTGATATGGTGTTCTACTGTAAGTGGTTGCTGCTGGATGCTGTTAAAGGTGTTGGCACTGGTGTTGCTATGTTGTAGCTAGATGGTTGCAATGATGTGTTTAGATGGGTTGCTACAGTAGGTCGTTGCTAGATGCTTGCTGTAGTGGCTCAGGTGGTTGCTCAGGTGTTTCCAGATGGTTGATGTGGTACTCCACAGATGCTGCTTAGTAAAAGCCCATATTGATACTTACAGTAGAATCCTGATTGCTATGGTGTTGCTAGGTAGTTGCTAGGGAAATGCTGTGGTATCCTATATGGTTAATACAGAGGTACTCTATGAGGTTGGCTATGGCTTTGCTACAGTAGGTATTTGCTAGGGAACTGCTATTGTATCCTGGATGGTTGCTACAGTGGTTCAGGTGGTTGCTCAGGTGTTGCCAGATGCTTGATGTGGTACCCCATGGCGTTGGCTATGGTGTTACTACAGTAGGTGGTTGCTAGGGAATTGCTATGGTGTCCTGGAAGGTTGCCACAGTGGCTCAGGTGGTTAATGTGGTACTCCATGAGGTTGGCAATGGTGCTGCTACAGTAGGTGGTTGCTATGAAATTGCTATGGTATCCTATATGATTTCTACAGTGGCCTTATGAGGGTGGCTATGGTGATGCTATAGGACTTGGTTGCTAGGGAATCGCTATGGTGTCCTGGAAGGTTACTACAGTGGCTCAGGTGGTTGCTGTGATACTTCATGTGGTTGGCTATTGTGTCGCTACAGTATGTGGTTGCTAGGAAATGCTATGGTATCCTACATGGTTGCTACAATGGCTCAGGTGGTTTCTGTGGTACTTCATGAGGGTGACTATGGTGATGCTACAGTAGGTAGTTGCTATGGAGTTGCTATGTTATCTTAGATAGCTGCGATGGTGTCTCAAGTGGATTCTCAGGTGTTGCCAGGTGGTTGCTGTGGTACCCTATGTGGATGCCTAGATGCGAGATGGAAACATCTGATGTGCAGTTCTGATTACAAAGCTGTAAAAAAGTGTGTGTGTGGTAAGTGTATTTATGTGTGTGTGTGTGGTAAGTGTGTGTGTGAGACACTCCCAGAACAGTCAAAGCAAACAGAGGACAACCTCGCCATTACCGGCCTTGATTTCTGAAGAAATCAATGTGTCCCCACACACACACACACACACACACACACACACACACACCTCCACCCTGCTGTTTCAGCCTGTGCACATCTGGAAGTGGTTGAGTGACATCATCAGCAGCATCAGACAGACAGGTCTTTTCCCAGCATGTGACTACGTCTAGCCTGAGTTACCTCCTGAAGCCTGTCACACACACACACACACACAGACACACACACACACACACACGCACACACACACACTGCGTCTCCTCCCTATATCTCCCACACTTCCTGACCTGTGTGTGTGTGTGTGTGTGTACGTATGTGTATGTGTGTGTGCGTGTGTGTGCGTGTGTGTGTATGTGTATGTGTGTGCGCGTGTGTGTGTGTGTGTGTGTGTGTGTATGGTGGAGGTCGGAGTCTGGTGGAGATTAGACACCATGTCTAGATATGAAGCCCTGCAGCATCAACAAAACAACAACCTGGGACTAAAAGGTTGTGCAGATTAAGTGGTTCCCACTACCAAGCAGTTGCTACATGGTTGCTATGATATGAGAAATGGCTGATATGGTTCCAGATATTGTTGCTAAGGTGTTGTATAGCAGTTGCTAGGCCATTACTATGGTTTTGTTAAGTAGTTGCTTGGTGGTTGAAACCGTGTTGCTTGATGTCTTCTGCATGAGTATCTAAAAGGGTTCCTATAATGTTGCTATGTGGTTCCTAGGTGGTTGCTATGGTGTTGCTAGCCAATTGCCCTGGTATCACAGATGGTTCCTACAGTGTTGTATAGTAGTTGCTAGGCCATTACTATGGTCTTGTTAGGTGGTTGCAACAGTGTTGCTTGATGTCTGTTCCTATGATGCTGCTATGTGGTTTCTAGGTGGTTGCTATGGTTTTGCTAGGTGGTTGCTATGGTGTTTCTAGGCAATTGCTCTGGTATCACAGGTGGTTCCTATGGTGTTGCTAGATGGTTGGTAGGCTATTAGTATGGGTTGCGTAGTGGTTGCATGGTTATCCAAAAGGGTTCCTATGATGTTGCTATGTGTGTTCTAGAGGATTTCTAGGGTTTCCTAGGTGGGTGCTATGCTACTTCTGAGTAATTGCTAGCTGGCTGCTATGGTGATGCCAAGTGGTTAACAAGGTATCCCAGGAAGTGTTTATGACGATCCTACTTAGGTACTATGTCATTCCAAGAAGATACTAGGTGGTTGCTATGGTATGCCAAGTGGTTAGTATGGTATTCTTGGAAGTGTCTATGGTGATCCTACTTGTGTACTATGTCATTGCAAGTGGGAGCTAGGTGGTTGCTATGGTGATTAATACTGCTAGGTGATTGCTATTTTGAGATTTTTAGCAGGGCTCTATAGTGTTGCAGGGGGTCTGATATAGCATTTCAGCTATGTATATATTGCTACAATGTCTTAGGTGGTTGCTCAGGTGTTGCCACATGGTTGCTGTGGTGTGACATAAGAAGAATGCGCAAAATGTCCATTACTACATGGATGCAAACCTGTACACAAGCTTTATTTACGCTCACAATGAGACAAAACAAGCATTGGGACACCTGCTAATGCATTGTTTCTTCAGAAATCAAGGATAATAAAATGAGTTTATCCGGCTTTTGTTAGAGTAACTGTCTCTTCTGTACAAAAATGACTTTTTTTTTACTAGATTAAACCATGAAAACCAAGATCCTACTCTTTTCTGGCTCTACTTTTTCTTTTTTTATTCCAGCAGGACAAGAAGATACTATCCCATGTGTTTCTATTAGGCACTCTATCAACACTCCTATAATCACCTCTACCGCACAATCTGCAGCTACTGTGTATAGAGAATATTGGAGTTATTATGGGATGGATTATCACAGGAGGAACATTAGGAACCTCTACAACTCCATGCTCCACACATGCTCTATTCTTTATTGTTCCTGCAGCATTTCTGCTTGGTGATCTTCCTCCTGAATACTGTGGTTTAATCAGCAGTGGTTGCTGTGAGCTGTGAGTAGAGTTGGTAAAGGGATGTGAAGTGAAAGCACTTACTGTCTTCAGGGATGGGTGCGGGAGGCCCTGGTGGTCCGGGGGGTCCAGGGGGTCCGGGAGGCCCCGGCTGACCCCTCTCTCCTGGGAGGCCCGGTGGCCCCCGGGGGCCTGAAGAGGAAACACAGCAAACAAAACAATTATTTCACCCGGAGCTTAACGAGGGACAGACGCTCATTACTGCAGTACAGACCCCCAGAACCAGCCACCATCTCTCTCTCTCTCTCTCTCTCTCTCTTTCTTCTGATCTCTCTCCCTCCCTCCCTCCCTCTCTCTCTGTCTCTCTTTTCTGTTCTCTTTCTCTTCTGTTCTCTCTCTCTCTCTCTCTCTCTTCATCTCTTTCTCTCTTTTCTGTTTTCTCTCTCTCTCTTTCTCTCTTCTGTTATCCTTTTCTCTCGCTCTCTGTCTCTCTCTTCTGTTCTCTCTCTCTCCCTACCTCTCTCTCTGTCTCTCTTTCTCTCTTTTCTGTTCTCTCTCTCTCTCCCTCCCTCTCTCTCTGTCTCTCTTTCTCTCTTTTCTGTTCTCTCTCTCTCTCCCTCCCTCCCTCCCTCTCTCTCTGTCTCTCTTTTCTGTTCTCTCTCTCTCTCCCTCCCTCCCTCCCTCTCTCTCTGTCTCTCTTTTCTGTTCTCTTTCTCTTCTGTTCTCTCTCTCTCTCTCTCTCTCTCTCTTCATCTCTTTCTCTCTTCTGTTATCTTTATCTCTCTCTCTCTCTCTTCTGTTCTTTCTCTCTCTTTCTAAATTCTGATTAATTTTTTCAATTTAAAGAAGCTTTATTGGCACGAATTGCAATTTAAAACTTTTGCCAAAGCAATAAAACAAGCTGTTAAAATACAAAAGGTAAAAAACATGAAAAACATATACAAAAAATATATAAATATATTAACATATCTTACACATAAATGTAAATCATATAGGTAAATAAAAAAAAGATAAATGAATAAGATATCAATAACAGTGTTATATGCTGTGTTATATGTAGGTTGTTATGCTGTTTGTTTTTCTCTTCTGTTCTCTCTCTCTCTCTCTTCTGCTCTCTCTCTCCTGTTTCTGTTCTATCTATCTATCTCCCTCTTTCTAAATTTCAATTATATTTTTCAATTCAAAGTAGCTTTACTGGCATGAATTGCAATTAACATCTTTTGCCAAAGCAATAAACCAATAAGTTAATATAAAAAATAACAATACATATACAAAATATATACATTAACATATCTTACATATAAAAGTAAATCCTATAGATACATAATAAATAAGATAAATGAATAAGATATCTATAACTGTGTTATACGTTGTAATTATTTATAAGGGAGTTGTGATGCTGATGCTGTTCGTTTTTCCCTTCTGTTCTTTTCCTTTCTCTTCTGTTCTCTCTCTCTTTCCTTCTCTCTCGTTTTCTTCCATGAGCGCACATTTATAGGACACTGTTCTTTTCTGAGAGACTGAGAGAAATACGAAATACTACACACTGTCAGAGAGAGAGAGAGAGAGAGAGAGAGAGAGAGAGAGAGAGAGAGAGGGAGAGAGGGAGGGAGGGAGGTAAACGAGGTGCTGAGTTTCGATACTTGGCTGTTTGAGGAAGTGAGTTAATGAGAGCAGCAGGATATCTGTGTGTGTGTGTGTGGGCTGTGATTAACAGATGAAGGTGTGTGTGTGTGTGAGTGTGTGTGTGTGTGTGTGTGTGTGTGTGTGTGTGTGTGTGTGTGTGTGTGTGTGGAGAGAGCAGAAAGCTCAAATAAACTGGGCTAAATGCCGGAGCACATTAATGACTCCAGAGAGTAATAAATTAAACACAGTGAGTGTGTATATACTGTATATGTGTGTGTATATACTGTATGTGTGTATGTATGTTTATGTATGCACTATGGTGTATGTATACATATGGTATATAGATATGGTGTGCATGCATGCAGGTATACACTTATATACACTCAGGTCCATTAATATTTGCACAGTGATACAATAATGGTATTGGTATTTTGCTTCTACAGCAAAATAGATTCAAATAGACTTAAATAGAATTTAATGTACTTGAAAATCAGTCACTTTAACCTCAACCTCAGCAAAAGACAGAAAACAGTCTTTTCCGGGCAGAACAGTTGCATCGGCTCGGCTCTGGTTTGAATCTGGGTCTGATTCTGGCCAAATGCTCAGCAGCATGTGCCAAAACCCCGGTTGCCAAGTATAATATAGGAATTGGACCAATCATGCAATATATCAGCTGAGCCAGGGGCAAATATTCATGCTAGCTGGGATGGATATGAACACCTTAGTGAAACTGAAACTCAATGAAACTTAAAATATTTAAAACTCAATGCAACTGAAACTTATTGGATCTACAGCTCAAAAGGTTTGAACCTCAATGGCTCTGAACTTCAATAGCTCTGAATTTCAATGGCTCTAAAACTCGATAGCTCTGAAACTCAATAGCTCTGAACCTCAATAGCTCTGAAACTCAATAGCTCTGAACCTCAATAGCTCTGAACCTAATAGCTCTGAAAGTCAATGGCTCTGAAACTCAGTGGCTCTGAACTTCAATAGCTCTGAACCTCAACGGCTCTAAAACTCAATGGCTCTAAAACTCAATGGCTATGAACCTCAATAGCTCTAAAATTTAATGGGTCTGAACCTCAATAGTTCTGAAACTTAATGGCTCTGAACCTCAATGGCTCTAAAACTCAATGGCTCTGAACTTCAATAGCTCTGAACCTCAATGGCTCTGAACCTCAACAGCTCTAAAACTAAATAGCTCTGAACCTCAATTGCTCTGAACTTCAGTGGATCTAAAACTCAATAGCTCTGAACCTCAATGGCTCTGAACTTCAATGGCTCTGAAACTCAAAGGATCTAAAACTCAATGATTAACCTTAATGAACCTTAATGATTTTTTTTTTCAGTTAAAGCTTTAGTTTTAACTTCAGTTAAAGAACCTCAAAAATGTACCCTTAATGTATATGAACTTTAATGATCTGAAACTTAGTGGATCTGAGAACTACATCACTCATACACACTCCATTACTGCCCCAACAATCCTACAAAGTAATATATACTACACTGTGTGTGTGTGTGTGTGTGTACGTGTGAATGAGTGTATTAATCATAGTGTCCTGTTTCCCTTCTCCAGGAAATAAATGCATTAATACTGTGCTGACTCAGGGTTATACCACACACACACACACACACACACACACACACATACACACACATACACACACACACACACACACACACTATAACAAATGATTCTGTTGTTTTCAGAGAACTCTGCTCATACTGCTATAATACAGCTTCTTAGAACCGTTCATCTATTATTCTCTCATTAGGGTAAATACTAGAGGTGTCAATCGATTAAAATAATTAATCAGATTAATCACGATAATAGTATGTAATTAATCAATTAAAATTATGATTAAAATTTAGATACTGGTGTTTTTCTTTACAAAAGCACAATGCTAATTTTAAGCCAGAAACTGGACCCTGAATATGATCAAACCCTAGAATAAAATTAGCCTTTGCATATATTATAAATGGCATTATGTATTTTCTTTATTTTTAATAGTTTTCCCATCAGTAAAGACCATGAACCAGCCAATGACCAAGTTTAAAAAACAATTTAACAGTAGCTTGGCCCCGCCCACTGCACTGGAAAAACAGTAGTACTACTAGGAGCCATTAAGGAAAAGTAACAGCAAGTTTTTACTAATTTAATGTGTTTCAAACACTTTTTAATAATGTTTTAATCATGTTTATGGATTAAATATTTCAGTTATTTGGATTTATTTTTGCTATATAGATTTTATATTGAGTATGTGCATTACAGAAAGAAAAACAGCATTCTTACAATTTTTATCATTGAAGATAATTCAGGTCTGAAAGGGTTAAGTACTGTATATTAAATGTATCATTGTTTTAAATGAACAAATGTTCCTCAACTTCTTTCCAGCCCATTTTAGCAAATCTGAGAGAAGCCAGCGGAGCGAGAGAACGCCCCGCCGCTCCGCTAAACTCCCCGATGTACAGTAAACACTTATGATTTTAAAAACGTGTGGTCTGTCTAAGGAAAATAATAAAGCTGGGGCCATATGGAAGAAATAAGTGCGGGGGTATTGTGTATACATATCTCACGCTGATCTGAGACAGGGCCACGGAGTCAACGGAGCTCAAAAGCTCATCGAAACCCCAGCAGGGGCCCACGGACGGGTCAAAGGTCAGACAGATCCA
Organism: Astyanax mexicanus; assembly: GCF_023375975.1. NCBI lineage: Eukaryota > Metazoa > Chordata > Actinopteri > Characiformes > Acestrorhamphidae > Astyanax > Astyanax mexicanus. Next base: position 36,145,775 of record NC_064429.1, read on the forward strand.
TTTCAGCCAATCAGAACACTGACAAAAGACATATCACCACCTGAGGCAATACTTCAGCGGTTATGATAATAATAAGGCTGTGTTCAGGCTGGAGTCCTGTGGGACGCCGCTGCTAGGAGTGATTTTAGAAGTGGAACGAGTTCAATCAGAGTAGTTTTAAACAGAACTGACAGCATGTAATCAAGACTGAGCTGTTTATACACTAGAGGGCGCTCTTTAAGGAGTGGAAAAGAGCTTCAGGACATAATTACCGTTTTTTTTGGACTATAAGGCGCACCTAAAATCCTTGAATTTTCCTTATAATCCGGTGCATCTTATGTATGAATTTTACCAGTCAGCTGCTAAGCGTGCTAAGCGCTCGCTCTTTTGCCAGTCAGAGTTAAGTGTATCAGGCTGTAGTTGCGTGGGACGAACTGCTAGCTGAGAGTGCCCTGGGTTAGCTGCTAATGCTAATGCTGCTGCACCAAGCCTTAATGGAAATCTGTAAATGTAAGCTTACTGTAAATAAACAGAAGCGCTTTACCCACCCAAATAAACAGTTTTCAGGAGAGAAATCTCTGATGATTAACAAACAGCACTCGTTTGAGCTCGGAGCAGTATTAGCATTAGCTGCTAAGCTCGCTAAGCGCTAGCTTTTTTGCCAATCAGAGTTGAGTGTATCAGACTGTAGTCTGCGTGCTTACCATGGTAAAACAAGTTATGTGAGATGAAACGCTAGCTTAAAGTGCTAATGCTGCTGCACCAAGCCTTAAATGATATCTGGAAATCTAAGCTTACTGTAAATAAACGGAAGTGCTTTACTCACCCAAATAAACAGTTTTCAAGAGAGAAATCTGTGTAAATTAACAAACAGCACTTGTTTTACTTTAAAAGAAAATGTCCTAATTACGAATTACAGTTTTGTTTACTTAGCTTAGCTTTACTTAACTTAGTTGCCCACCACCACCCAGCAGCAAGACCTGCTGAATTAGAAACACCCCTGTTCCTTACTAATGTCGCATAATGCGCCTTATAATCCTATGAGAGCGAAAAATAGGGTATATTAAACATCAGAATGGAGAAAAATTGTAGGAATGCACAGAAAATTTGCCAATTGAACATATTTGGCTGAAAATCAATGTTTGACACGAGTTAAAAGACAGAAGAATTTAAACTGAATAAGGGCACTATCTTAAACAATACATTTATAGGCTGTTTAATTTAGCCAATTATGAAAAAAGTTACAAAACGCATTAATTTGTTTCGGTTTGGTTTCAAGCTCAATTTTTCAGTCAGTTTTGAGAGGAGTTTCACCATTGTAAATGGCATAGTGATTTGCTTGTGAATATATCTACACTGATGGGTGTGGTGTTCTGGAAATGAGGTGTGTTCAGGTACATTTCTGGAGTTTTGCCTGTTTATCTTGGTAACAGAAAACACAGGAGCTCCACTGACTGAATACAACCCAGACAGACGCCAACAGTCAGACGTTCATTGGGATCTTGGCAGGCATCAACTCCACTCAACTCAGGCATGTGTCTAAACAAGCAGGTCAGTTTTCTCTGCTGAGAAGCATTTGTTGGACACGTCCAGGTAGCTGCGTCGTTAAAATAGCGATCTGTCAAAGTCAGAGCTCACCTGACTCTTAAAGGGAATGATGAGCACGTAAGTAACACATCATTTGGTTTATTTAATTAAGAGAATTAGTACATGCCTTTTTTGTGCCACAAGTTTCGAGCCACGCATGGTCTACTTTTCCCGTCGTTACGACAGCAAAGACACACTGACACGGCCTAAAAAGCAAGCTGCACGATGCACAATGCACAACGACTTACAGTTTGCTAAAATAGAGCCCACAGTGTTTCGTTGCCATCAGATCATTAGATTAGATCACGGTTATGATGGGTGTTTCCTCGCATTCTTCTCTTATCGTACGTCTCTGATGTTTTATATTTTATTTCAAAGTGGTGCACGACCTAAAGTCTGGGGACAGCGGGAGAGGGGCAGGATGAAGGGAGGGTTCTGTGTTTCAGGCTGAGGACTAATATTTTGGCAGGCAGTGTTTTTAGCCGAGTCAGCTTCTCCTCCTCAGTTCGGTGCTGCTGACGGTGGAAGAGCCGGCACCGTGAAAAAGCTGCATTCCTGAGTTATCACTGCACTATCCGCAGGAGCTAAAGGCTGCTATTAGTGGAATAACACACACACACACACTTTTACACACTTTTACACACTTACACACACACACACTTGTGAGAAATACTTGCGGAAATACTTTAACACACATTATTCACTACAAAAATAAAGTCAGAAATAAGATATAACTATTACAGTACAGTCATCTCAGCTCCACATAACAATGCCAGCCGTGGTCACATGACCGTCCTGCCCATTCCGCTGTAATGCATCAGCTATGCAGACAGGAAGTGACACGCTCTGCCCCGCGGATATCTGTTTATCTGGGAAGTTGTCCACCATGGAGGCCAGAGGCTCTGTACCGACTTATTCACATCTACTACAGCTGTTTACAGGGGAAAAACACTTTCACAGTCTCATTTTTACCGCTAAAAAGTACTGGGAAACTGTAGCTTATTTCTTGTATTCCTAGGTGGTTGATATGGGGTTACTATACTGTTGTAAGAAGTTGATAAGGTATCCCAGGTTATGGTTGCTGTAGGGTTGTGATAATGCTGCAAAGAAGTTGATATGGCATTGCAGGTGATGTTTGAAATGATGTTTCAAAGTGCAATGCTGTTGCTAAGTGGTTGCTATGGGGTTACTTTACTGTTGCAAGGTAGTTGATATTGTGTCCCAAGTTATCTGCTAAGTAGTTAATATGGTATTCCAGGTGATGGTTGCTGTAGGGTTGTGACAATGCAGCAAAGTAATTGAGAGGGTATCCCAAGTTATGGTTGCTATGGGGTTGCGAAAATGCTGGTAAGTAGTTAATATGCTATTCCAGTTGATGGTTGCTATGGGGTTACTATACTGTCACTAAGCTGTTAATTTGATATTCCAGGCGGTTATTATTGGGTTACAATACTGTTGTAAAAAGCTGGTAAGGTATCCCTGGTTATGGTTGCTATGGGGTTACTATACTGTTGTAAGAAGTTGATAAGGTATCCCAGGTTATGGTTGCTGTAGGGTTGTGATAATGCTGCAAAGAAGTTGATATGGCATTGCAGGTGATGCTTAAAATGATGTTTCTAAGTGCAATGCTGTTGCTAAGTGGTTGATATGGTATTCCAGGTGGTGGTTGCTATGGGGTTACTTTACTGTTGCAAGGTAGTTGATATTGTGTCCCAAGTTATCTGCTAAGTAGTTAATATGGTATTCCAGGTGGTGGTTGCTGTAGGGTTGTGATAATGCAGCAAAGTAATTGAGAGGGTATCCCAAGTTATGGTTAAAAGTTGATAAGGTTTTCCAGGCTATGGTTGCTATGGGGTTACTATACTGTTGTAAAATGTTGATAAGGTATCCCAGGTTATGGTGGCTGTAGGGTTGCGACTAAGCCAAGCAGCTGATATGGTATTCCAGGTAATGGTTGCTATGGGGTTACTCTACTGTTGTGAAGTAGTTAATAAGGTATACCAGGTTATGGTTGCTATGGGGTTGCAATACTGTTGCTAAACTGTTGCTATGGTATTCCAGGTTATGGTTGAAAGGGGGTCGCTATATTATTGCTATTATTATATGGTATATAATATTGCTATATTATTAAGTATTAATACGGTATCTCAGGTGGTTGCTATGGAGTTAAAATATTGTGATATTCCAGGTGGTTGCTATGGTTTTGAAATATTTTGATATTCCAGGTAATTGCAATAGGATTGCTATACTGTTGTAAGAAATTGCTATGTTGTTGCTATACTGTTGCAAGACGTTAATATGGTATTCTTGGTCGTGGTTGCTAAGTGGTTACAATAATGCTGCTAAGCTGCTGATATGGTATACCAGGTGGTGGCTGCTATGGGGTTGCAATGCTTTCGCTAAGTAGTAGTTGATATGGTATCCCAAGTTATGGTTGCTATGGGGTTGCGATATTGCTGCTAAGCAGTTGAAATGATATTCTAGGTGGTGGTTGCCATGGGTTGTGAACTATTGCTAAGCAGTTGATATACTATCCTATGTGGAGGTTGCTACGGGGTTGCTAAACTATTACTAAGCTGTTGATATGGTATTCCAGGTGGTTGCTATAGCTGTTTCTGTTCTATGGGGTGTGGCCTTGGGCTTACCTGCTGGTCCAGATGTTCCTCTTGTTCCTGGAACACCTGAGGGTCCCCTCACACCTGCTTCACCCTTCGGCCCAGGTAGACCCCGAGTACCTGGTTTACCTGCAGAGACAAACAGAAGCTCAGGAGTCAAAAGTATGTTATGCTAAAGTTATGTGTATGTATGTTATGCTATACGTTGTGAGATGTTATCTTGTGAGTGACATATTTTGGCTATTAAATTTGATGATAACTCACCATCTTTGCCAGGCGTGCCATCCTTGCCTTTTTCACCTTGTGGGCCTACAAAAGAAAAAACAAAAGAAAAACCCTATCAGGAACTTTCTTCATACTTCAGATAGATTCTATTGATCGCCTGAATCTAATCAATAATGCTAATGGCCGATGCTAATGCTAACGGCTGACCCTGGACCAGTGCTGAGGTCCAGAGTCCAGAATGAGCTCCTCAGTTCAGAACCTGAAGCTGAACTTCTGACGTCAATCAGATTCTCACGCCAAACTTTTTACGGCACAAATCAAATGCAGAGCTCCGACCAGCGGGACGTCCTGCACTGATCTCTAGTGACCGGATGAGATCAACAGTAATGGTCCAGTACACACACTCACGGGCCATAGAAACCCATTCATCTGCAGAAGACCACCCATAATCCCACCCATGATCCCACACTGTGAACTGATACACACTCTGCTCTCTCTGAGTGAAATCACACCATACACTCTCTATAAACGGCTGTGTGTGATTCATATAACATATATAATACAGAATAATTAAATATATTTAAGTATAGTTAAGGAATCAGATAGAATCATTGAATGAATGGATGGATATATTGATATATTGGATGGATGAACGGATTTGGTGGTTGGATGGACTGATGGATGCATGGTTTGAAGAATGGGTGGATAGATGGACAGTATGAACTATGAACAGGTTGATGATAGCTGCATGAGTTTGGCAGGATAGGGGGATGGAAAGATAGTGTGATGAATGTATGGAAAGGTAAGATCACTGGATAGATAGATTCATCCATCCACCCATCTAACCATCCATCTATTCAACTGTTTTCTGCCTATCCATTCGTCAAGCTGTATGTTTGTCCATCAATCTGCCCATCAGTCTATCCATCCAACTATATATCCATTCTTCCGCCCATCATACCATCTATCTCAGCATTCATACAATAAGCCTATATATACATCCATCTATCCATAACTCAACTGTTTGTCTGCTTATCCATTCATCAGTCTGTCCATCCTTCATATCACCCATTCAATAATGATACCATCCATCCATTCATCCATCTGTCTGTCTGTCCATGGATCAATCTATCCATCCAACTATATATCCATTCTTACACCCATCATACCATCTATTTCAGTATCCATACAATAAGCCTATGTCTGGAAGCATCCATCCATTCATCCCACCATCCATTCATTCATCCATCCATCCATCCATGCATCCAACTGTCTGTCTTTTTATCCATTCATTAATCTGTCCATCTTTCATACCATCCCTTCAATAAAGATACCATCCATCCATCCACCAGTCTGTCTGCATACACTCTATCCATGCACTCATCCCAGCCAAACATATTCAAACTCATGAATTCGATGGAGAATCTTTATTTAAATTTTTCATTTTGAGCAAACAAACTTCTGCGCAACTGAATATAAACCTTTCCACATCCATTATATGCTCTTAAATACTTACACTGTATTCTGAATTCTGATTGGCTCATGACTTTTTCACCTATTTATCAGTGAGGATGCACACTTTCACTACAGGAAACGCTTTATTATACAGAGAGTACGGAGAGGTCAGTCCCTGATCACACTCTGCAGCTATTCTGGGCTGTGTGGATGATGATGATTTCTGTGCAGTGTGTGTGTGTGTTTTGGTGAAATATTGCATTATGGGAAAGCGGTTCTAGGTCACAGAGACGAATCGTGCAGGGAGTGGGGGGACGATGCGGTGCGGCGGAGGGAGGGGGCTTAGCTGAAAACCCTGCTAACCTTGATGTTCTTATTTTTTTGCTGAGTGCAGTGCCACGGTAACAATCCCATCCAACAAAAACAGCCCCCACACACACACACACACACACACACACTTCTACTTATACACACACACACACACAGCTTCAATTTCGGCTAATCTCCTCCGGCCCGTACCCTCCAAAATCCCCAGCATCTGTGTGTAAAGATAAACAGGGCCGTGGGCGTGTCCGCTGCTCATCACAATGCCGAACAGCAATAGGATTATCCGGGCGAAGCGATTGGCTAATGAAGGGGAGAGTGTAATTGGCTGTAAAAGGATACACTGCTGAAAAAGGCCAAGAGAAAACACGGAGAAAACTCCCGGCCAAGCGCGGGCCCGGATCCAGACCAGAGGGGGTTACGGAGAGGGAGCTGGGGGGTTTGGGGGGGGGGGCGGAAAGCTGACAGAAATATTGTGTTTTCAGAGAAGCTGCATAAATCAGCGCTAAGCTAAAGCACTGCGAATAAAACTGCTACACATAAACCAGCAGAACTGCCCTGTACACCATACAGAGCGCTAACCTGGTGTAATTATTATTGTATTTTATTGTATTGTGTGTATTATACCACAGTTCCATTATCACTGTTCATTAAAAGATTTTGAGTTAAAGAGGAGGAGAAAATAGGATCTGTTTGGTTATAAAAACTCTGCTCTGTTTGTAGCTGCTCTGTTTGGCTTGTAAGCGCTGCTGCATCGTTGCTAGGTTACCTGTACATTATGTGGCGGAGTAATACATGGAGAGCTTCGGTTACAGTGCATTACCGGCTGATAACGGCACTAACTGTGGTATAATTCAGTATATATAGCATATACTGCTAAAGTATGCACAGTACAATATATTTCAATATAGTATGTAGTGTATATTATTTACTTGAACATATTGTGTTGTAGTATACATTTTTGTTTCAGTATGTTAAGTACAGTGTATTCTGGTGCAGTATATAGAGTATTTATATATATATATATACACACACAGTATACAGGATATATATATATATATATATATATATATATATATATATATATATATATATATATATATATATATATATATACTAATAAAAGTACATATATATATATATATATATATATATATACATATATTTCTTTTGTGTTTGCACTTTTGTCATACTTACCATATTTTTTGCACTATAAGGCGCATCTAAAATCCTTTAATTTTCCCAAAAATCCCCGGTATTTAGGAGTATTATATAGTACAGCATTATAAAGGTGTTTCAGTTTAGTTCCCCAACACTGAGACTGGAGCAGTATTAGCATTAGCCACTAACAGCGCCAAGCGCTAGCTCTTTTGCCGTTCAGAGGTGAGTATTATCAGCCTGTAGCCTGCTGCTAACCCTGGCTATCACTGCTGGAGCAGCATTAGCATCTGCAGCTAAACACATTAAGCACTGGCAGTTAGCCGCTAATGGTAATGCTAATGCTGCTGCACTCAGCCTTAGTGGAAATGTGAAAAGTGCTTTACTCACCCAAATAAACAGTTTTCAGGAGAAAAATCTAACTTAGTTTTCTCAACGTGATGTAAAGAGAATGGACCATACCTGCAGGACCCTGAGCTCCAGGAGCTCCTCTAGCAGGCAGCGCCCCCATGAGGGCAGAGGAGTCGGGGTCACCTCCACCTTTAGACTGGGAGGGTCCGTGAGAGGCGGGGCCGGAGAGGAGCTGGACCTGAGAGAGAGAGAGTATTGGGACAACTTTAATACAATGTTCCTTCTGAAATTAAGGGTAATAAAAATATTTTTTCCTTTTCGAAAGACTTAAAAATTGTGTCATGATGCTCATTGCTATCTTACACCCTGTCAAAAGTCTATTTTCACTCTTACTGCCTGACTGGTTTAAATAGCAGCTGTGCTTCTGAATATATCTACACTGATGGGGGTGGTGTTCTGGTTATGAAATGAGGTGTGTTCAGGTAAATTTCTGGAGTTTTATCTTGTTTATCTTGGTAACAGAAAAAACAGGAGCTCCACTGACTGAATACAATCTAGACAGACGCCAACAGTCAGACAATCATTGCAATGTTGGCATCACAACTTTTACATCAACAATAAACAGAATAGTAAATAAAATAACATTGCTGTTCCCGTAAATGAGCTGCTGGAGCTCCTTCACAGCATCAACCAGCAGCTCAGTTTCCTCTGCTGAGAAGAGTTTGTTGGACACGTCCAGGTAGCTGCACCGTTACAATAGCAATCCACCAAAGTCAGAGCTCACCTGACTCTTAAAGTGAATGATAAGCAAGAGACGCTCGGATTGGTTTATAACTTCACCATGATTAATTTAGAGAATTAGTAAATGCCATTTGCTTTGCGTTTCGAGACGAGCAAGGTGTACTTTTCCCGTCGTTACGATAGCAAAGACACCCTGACACGCCCTAAATCAAGCTGCACAAAAAAAGTGAGACAGACATTACCTTCGCCTCCAGAGAGCTGAGCCGATTAGTCAGAGCTGTGATACGACTGCAGTTCAGACAACCTGAGAAAAAGAGAGAGATAAAGAGAGAGATAGAGAAAGGATGTAGATAAGTGAACAGTTTTATTGATTGTTCCTAATCAGGCTAATCAATAACTCTCAGAGTGACCCAGACGAGGAGATCTCCCCCGTCACTCAATACCTAATCAGTCTTACTGATGCTTTAAAAGTTTGTTAAACTTTAACCCTTTAAACTCTGTGACTTTTATTACACCATAAACACCAGTGTTACCTACAGGGAAACCACTGGGTTACAGGGGCTGGAAACAATGGACGTCTCCAGAATGTGCTGCAGTGTCTGAATACTAGAGTTCGGTAGTGTTTGGTAGAGAATGATGGTGTTTGGTAAATACCAGAAGAGTTAAGTGGAGTGAAATGGTGTTTGTTGTAAGTGATGGTATTCAATCAATAATATTAGTGTTTGGTCATAATGTCAGGTTAGAGTGTTTGGTGGATAATGATGGTGTTTGTTGATACAGAATAAATAGTGTTTGTTGGTGGACAACGATGGTGTTTATTGGTGGAAAATGGTAGTGCTTGTGAAAGACCAGAAGTGTTTAGTGGAGAATGGTGTTTGGTAGGAGCATGGTGAATGGTAAAGACTGGTATAGTTCGGTGGAAAAAGGAATGGTGTTTGGTAGGAGCATGGTGAATGGTAAAGACTAGTATAGTTCGGTGGAAAAAGGAATGGTGTTTGGTAGGAGCATGGTTTCAGTAAAGAATGGTATAGTTTACTGAAGAGGAATGGTGTTTGGTATGAATGATGGTGTTCAGTCAAGAATGTTAGTGTTTGGTGGGGAGTCATAATTTCTGGTTTGGAGTGTTTGTTGGTGAATGATGATGTGGGGTGGAGAAGAATTATGGTGTGTGGTAAGACATATTGTTTGTTGGTGGATAATGATGGTGTTTGTTGGTAAATAATGATAATGTTTGTTGGTGGACAACGATGGTGTTTATTGGTGGAGAATGGTGGTGCTTATAAAGACCAGAAGTGTTTAGTGGAGAATAATGGTGATTGGTAAAGACTGTTATAGTTTAGTGGAGAGTAATGGTGTTCAATCAAGAATGTTAGCATTTGGTGGAGACTCATCATGTCTGGTTTATAGTGTTTGTTGGTGAATGATGGTGTTGGGTGGAGAAGAATTATGGTGTTTGATAATTGTTTGTTGGTAAATAATGATGAAGTTTGTTGGTAGATAATGATAGTGTTTGTTGGTGGAGAATAATGTTTGTTTGTACAGAATTAATAGTGTTTGTTGGTGGATAATTATAATGTTTGCTGGTGGTGATAGTGTTTGTTTGTGGACAACGATGGTGTTTATTGGTGGAGAAAGGTGGTGCTTGTGAAAGACCAGAAGTGTTAAGTGGAGTTTGGACCATGGTGTTTGGTAGGAGAATGGTGATTGGTAAAGACTGGTATAGTTTAGTGGAGAGCAATTATGTTTCGTTGAGAATAATAGTGTTTAGTGGGAAATTATATTTTTGGTTGATGGAGAACGATGGTTTATGGTAGAGAATTATGCTGGATGGTTATTTAGAAGAATACGATATTTGTTTATATATAATAATATGATTAATGTGTCTGGTGGAGAAAGATAATGTTTGGGTGAAAAACGATGGTATTTAAAGAAGATAACTGTGTTTGGTGGAATATAGTGGTGTTTGGTGGAGAATGATGTGGAAAATTCTAGTTTTCACAGTTGTTCATTGTTTTTTTTGTTGGGAAATACTGATGTTTGGTGATGTTTGTTGGTGGGCACTGCTTTTTGTTAGTATTTGTTGGTGAATACTGGTGTTTGTTGGTGGATGCTGCTGTTTGCCAGTATTTGATGGTAAATACTGGGGTTTTATGGTGTTTGTTGGTGGGTGCTGGTGTGTGTTAGTATTTGTTGGGGAATACTGGTGTTAGTATTTGTTGGTGAATACTGGTGTTTTATGGTGTTTGTTGGTGGATGCTGCTGTTTGTTAGTATTTGTTGGAGAATACTGGTGTTTGTTGGTGGATGCTGGTGTTTGTTGTTTGTTTGTTGGTGAATACTGGTGTTTGATGGTGTTTGTTGGTGGATGCTGCTGTTTGTTAGTATTTGTTGGAGAATACTGGCGTTTGTTGGTGGATGCTGCTGTTTGTTGTTTGTTTGTTGGTGAATACTGGTGTTTGTTGGTGGATGCTGCTGTTTGTTGTTTGTTTGTTGGTGAATACTGGTGTTTGATGGTGTTTGTTGGTGGATGCTGCTGTTTGTTAGTATTTGTTGGAGAATACTGGTGTTTGTTGGTGGATGCTGCTGTTTGTTGTTTGTTTGTTGGTGAATACTGGTGTTTGTTGGTGGATGCTGCTGTTTGTTAGTATTTGTTGGAGAATACTGGTGTTTGTTGGTGGATGCTGCTGTTTGTTTGTTGGAGAATACTGGTGTTTGTTGGTGGATGCTGCTGTTTGTTGTTTGTTTGTTGGTGAATACTGGTGTTCGATGGTGTTTGTTGGTGGATGCTGCTGGTGGATGGTGTTTGGTGGAAGTTAAGCTGGTGAACGGGTTGTAAAGACTTTTTTTATTGGAATTAATGATGGAAGGTGATTGGTTCTTACTGGGGAGATTTTCTGGGGGTTTGACCACCACTGGTTTACGGAAGGTGGCCTGTTTCCTCACGGCTTCCTGAGCCACCAGATTACTGCTCGCCGGACCTGCAGATAAAAACAGCACAGCGTTAATCAGAGCCATATCATACCATAATAATACCATGTTCAGATTCAGTTGATATTCCGGACGGGAATTTCACACAGTGTGGATTTACACAACAGCTCTTTCACACGAGCTCATGCCAGCCTGAGAACCACCAAGCTCCCAGAGCTGATTTTAATGGGCTGAGAGCCCGGCGTTTTCACCAGATTCACCAGAACAATAGAACATTTCATCTGAATTCCAGTGATATTCTTTAAAGATTCTCCAAGATAAAGGCTATAAATATTCCTTTTCTCCTTTTTTGTCATGATCTCATTTCCGAGAACCAAATTCCAGAGCTGTTAGCGTATAGAATTCACATCCAACCCCTAAATTATATCAAATATTAAACACATAATTCATTATTTAAACACTGTGTTCACATGTGTATTCTGTGGCAGGAGGATTACACACTTTTATAATGTACTCTGTTACCAAAATGCATTTTCTTTGTAATATTTGGTTCCTGGATCCTCAATTTAGCAATTTTTCCATTTCATGTTCTTGAACTAACCCTTTTAGTAAGCCTAAATTATAATTACAATTCTAGGCATGAAATAACTTTTCTATAAAACTAAATATGGTTTTAGTTCCAGTTTTAATTGTATGCAGCTTTAAAAGTAGTTCAACCTTAACTATAAGTTAGTATTACGTATTGAATAGTTGAAAGCCCCAACGAAGTGCAAGAAGAAGCAGAAAGTTTTCAGCACATTCAAACAGCATTAAACAAGCTGTGACTATTCTGTGCATCCGGTCCTGCCTCTAATATCTATAACAGGGTGATATACTAAAGAGTTAAATAGCATTTAGACAATGATATCCTTTTATTACACTGCCCCCAGTGGATGAAATTCCACCATTCTCTATTTAACGAGGGGAATAAGAACAATTAGCCAAAGATGAGTTTGTTAAGACATTATTACGGCAATCTGATTATAAAAAAAATATTTTATGTGGTTATAATGGCTGCTGAAGGACAGCATTAAACTACACATTTAAACAGCATTAATCTAACTGTGACTATTCTGGACATCCGGTCCTGCCTCTAATATCTTAAACCAATCCACAGAGAATTGAATTTATTTGGGGAGAATCCTGGTGGTCTGGAAATTACCCCAGATCATCAACGCAATCTCAATGGGTTCCAGGAGGGCTTTGCTTGTGTCACACATAACCTGGTTTCCCAATAGAATGTATATATATTTTCATTGATATGGTTACTAGGTACCGCACCTTATTGCTCCACACTGTATCCAGTATGTAACTTAAAGATGTTGTTTTTTTTTGCACTATAAGGTGCACCGGATTATAAGACCAATTAAGCGACGCTAGTAAGGATGCCTACATCAAAGTGAGCAAGGGTGTCACCATGTTTCCCTTCTAATGGGGAAGGAAGTTAGGGGAAGCGCCTAAGTAAACAAAACTGTAATTCTTAAAAAAAACAAACATTTTCTTTTAAAGTTAAACGAGAGCTGGATGTAAATCTACACAGATTTCTCTCCTGAAAGCTGTTTATTTGGAGTAAAATGCTTCAGTTTATTTACAGCAAGCTTAGATTTTGTCTAAGGGTGAGTTTTCAGCAAAGTTTCTCCAGCACTAAGGCTGGATTTAGCTGCATTAGCATGAGTCACTAACCGCAGTGCTAGCGGGGTGTGAATGCCATGTTGCTTGTTTTAACACAGTAAACACACAGAGTACAGTCTGATAATACTCTCTTCTGAACGGCGAAAGATAGTGGGGGTTAGCGGCTAATGCTAATGCTGCTGCACCCAGCCTTAGTGCTGGAGAAACTTCACTCAAAACTTACCCTTATAACGCTGTACTTTAGCGGAGTGCTTTTACTGCTCCTTAATACCTGACTGGTAGAATTCATACACAAGGTGCAGTCTCGATTTTTGGGAATATTTATAGTTCAAAAAGTACTTTAAATATTTTTACTGATGTGTACTGATTACTGGAGGAATTGGTACATGAGGTAACCAGACAAAATTAACTACAAATCTGCCCCCAGTGGACTTTATCATCACTGCAAACTTCATAACTTCATATAAAATTTTATAACAGGGTGATATACTAAAGAGTTAAATAGCATTTAGACAGTGATATCCTTTTATCACACTGCCCCCAGTGGATGAAATTGCCATTACACACTCTATTCAATGAGGGGAATAAGAACAATTAGCCAAATATTAGTTTGTTAAGACATTATTACGACAATCCGATTATAAATAAGATATTTTATGTGGTTATAATATCTGCTGAAGGAGATATGACTAATCAGGAGAAACAAAGGGGTCTTTAGGACACCACTTCTGTTAAATATCTGATATTTCCAGCTCAAAAAAGGCGGGAAATCTCTTGTGGTTCTCAAAATCACACCTTTCTTGACTCTTGAACTTTGGGTTAAAGTCTGTTTGATCTTCCTCTTTTCTTTCCTGGTGGGCGGAGCAAAGAGTGAAGGAGATCATCTTAGTAGAGAGAGAAGGGTCCTCACTAAAAACAATGGCTTCATTGTATTGTTCCACCCTTTTTTCCTGTATTTCTCTCTCTCTCTATCTCTTTCTCAGCCTGTTTTATTCTCACACTTATTCTAATTTAACATATAAGTTAATTTAACTCACAAATTACTGTGTATTAAATGACAGATTTGTGTTTTTACAGTGTAATAAATTAATGAGACGCCTTCAGTTGTAGTATCTGTAATAAATCACATGTGAACTTGAAGAACTGACACACTCAAGTACAGCTATCCAACACACACACACACACACACACACACACACACACACGTGTCTCCACCCTATGGTTGCCAAGAGTCACATCATTGTCTGAATGATTTTGACCTCTGACACTGGTTGCGTTGCGTGTGTGTGTGTGTGTGTGTGTGTGGGTCAGGGTCAGTGGTTTTATCAACACTGTTTTATTAGCCCAGCATCCCTCAGGGACACACACACACACTCACACACACACACTCACACACACAGAGCACAGAGGCCACAATGACGAAATCTCTCCCTCCACACACAGGCAATATATACAGTATATATATGTATATACTGTATAAACAGCTCTGGAAAAAATAAGATTTCGCTTAAAAAGGATGAGTTTCTTTGATTTTACCAAATTGAAAACCTCTGGAATATAATCAAGAGGAAGATGGATGATCACAAACCATCAAACCACCAAACTGAACTGCTTAAATTTTTGCACCAGGAGTAAAGCAGCATAAAGTTATCCAAAAGCAGTGTGTAAGACTGGTGGAGGAGAACATGATGCCGAGATGCATGAAAAAAACTGTGATTAAAAACCACCAGGGTTATTCCACCAAATATTGATTTCTGAACTCTTAAAACTTTATGAATATGAACTTGTTTTTTTCTTTGCGAGTTTTATTATTACTACATGTGGATACTGATATACAGTATAATATATATATATATATATATATTCAGTATAATGCATATATACAGTTGAGAGTTTATAGTTGAGAATGTTTGCAATATGACGCACACAAGCATGCAAACTGTGTGTTTTTGTGTGTGTGTGTGTGTGTGTTTTTGTGTGTGTGTGTGTGTGTGTGTGTGTGCGTGTGTGTGTTTGTGTGTGTGTGTGTGTGTGTGTGTTTTTGTGTGTGTGTGTGTGTGTGTGTGTGTGTGTGTGTGTGTGTGTGTGTGTGTGTGTGTGTGTTTTTGTGTGTGTGTGTGTGTGTGTGTGTGTGTGTGTGTGTGTGTGTGTGTGTGTGTGTGATGATAATGGTCTGATAGCCCAGATGTGTTTACAGAAGTAAGTGTGGGTGCACATGTTTGTGACACTGTTCATTACACACACACACACACACACAAGCTCAGCCAGACTCAAACAGCTGTATATATGTGTGTGTGTGTGTATAGTGGGCCTCACTCTGGCTGATACAGCTCCAACTGGGTCCTTGTAGACTTATTAATGGGTCAAGGTCAGTCCTTCATGCATAACCCCCCCCAATACTGCACACACACACACACACACACACACACACACACACACACACACACTGGATTGAGTTCTGGTTTCTCTGTTATCATTTTTCTTCTTCTACATAAAGACATGCTGTCATAAAGAACAGCCAGGTTTCAGTCTTACAAAATCTCTCTCTCTCTCTCTTTCTCTCTCTCTCTTTCTTTCTCATTTTTTCTCTTTTACAACCAAACATCTTTCTTTCACTTTACACATATAATGCAGAATGTAGAAAAGCTGTGTAGTTTGAGAGAGAGAAACTACATCTGTCTCTGTCAGGTTAAGACTGCTGCCCTCAGCAGCACACAGTCATTAGGGACCAGGTGCTGAGTGCAGGTGAAAGGGTGTGTGTGTGTGTGTGTGTGTGTGTGTGAGAGAGAGAGAGAGAGAGATCTTTAACAGTCCCCAATGAAAACCACCAAACACCAACAAAGAATAATAAACTCTTCTAAACACCAAAAAACTAAAACAAACTCAACCAAAAACACTTCCAACTCCAACAAACGCCAAACTCCAACAAACATCAAACTCCAACAAACAAAAAAACCCCACTAAAACCCAACAAACTCCTATTAACGCCCCCAAACACAACAAACTTCACCAAACTCATCCAAACACCATCAAACTCAACCAAAGACCATCAAACTCTAACGAACATCAAACTTAACAAAATCCCCGAAAACCCAACAGACTCCTTCAAACAACATCAAACTTCAACAAACTCTGCTAAACACCATCAAACTCTGACAAACTTAACCAAAGGCCACCAAACTCCAACAAACACCAAACTCCAACAAAAACTACCAAAACCCAACAAACTACTAATAACACCTCCAAAAACCTCCAAACACAACAACTTAACCAAAGACCACCAAACTCCAACAAACACCAAACTTCAGCAAACACCATCAAACCCACCAAACTCTACCAAACTCCAACAAACCCCACCAAACTTAACAATCTTCAACAAACACCATCAAACTCCAACAAATTTAACCAAAGGCCACCAAACACCAATGGACATCAAACTTCAGCAAACACCAACAAACCCAACAAACCCCACCAAATCCAACAAACATCAAACTTCAACAAACACCACTGAACTCCAACAAACACCAACAAACACCACCAAACTCCAACAAACATCAAACTTCAACAAACACCACTGAACTCCAACAAACACCACACTTTAACAAACTCTACTAAACACCAACGAACCCCACCAAACCCAACAAACTCTAGCAAACTCCACCAGTCACTGCCTAACTCCACATCTGGTGGAGTGCAGGTCTGGTGCAGCAGCTGGAGGTGTTGGGTTTGGGGGTCAGGTGTGTGTGGTTTGGGTGGGGTTAGATGGTGGGGTGTGTTGGGTCAGTGTGTCACCGCCTTCACCACACACTTTTCCAGACACACACCTCCTCTTTAACTGTGTGTGTGTGAGTTAGTGTGTGTGTCGGTCAGCTGAGAGGTGTGAGAGTGAGGTCACTCTTATTAAAGCAGAGTAACGGGATTCTGGAGAAATGGGGGGTCCGGGTGGGCTGGAGTTTAGTAACACACACACACACACACACACACACTACTACACACACTACTACACACACTACTACACACACTACTACACATACTATACTACGATCTTTGTTCCAGAACATGGAGGTGTCGGAGCAACCAGAACAACCGGAGAGAGAGGAAGAACTTAAAGAGTAAAATAAAACAGAGAGAGAGAATAGATGAAAGAGAAAAAGAGCTATTTATAATTCCAAAATTATAAATTCAACTAAAATAAATAAAAATATACTATTAGTTCTACAATTGTGCCAAATTTAGCGTCTCCAGCTCAGAAACCGTGGCCTATAGAGCACTATAAAGCTGATACAAAGGAAAGTAAGAGTAGAAACCAGAAGGTGGTCATAATGATTTGCTTAGTAAACAGAATTACTAGAACCCAGACACAGTAGCAGACAGGGGGGCGTGTCCGTCTGGGGTCGGGTAGCCAATCATCTTGTCTGAATGTGAGCTACACAGCAGATACGACAGCACCAGGTGTTCCTGATCCCACACAGCCTCTAATCTTCCACAGGAAAAGGAGGAGCACACGACTCCGCCCCGCCCCGCCGCCTCCTGTACCCCCACTAACCCTGAGCACACCTTGATGACGGACAAAAGTGTCGGGACGCCTGCTCACTCATGTTTTCTAGTTTAATAGAGTAACTGTTTCTACTGTCCAGAGAAAACCTTCTACTAGACTGTAGAAGTGTGTGGTAGTATAGTACAGAAGTATGTTGAAGTGTGGAGAAATGTTTGGAAGGATGTAGCAGTGTGTGGAAGTATTTTGAGGTGTGTGGAAGTGTTTAGAAGTGTGTGGAAATGTGTAGCAGTGTGTAGAAGTGTATTTAGCAGTATATGAATGTGTGGGATAGTATGTAGAAGTGTGTGGTAGTATGTAGAAATGTATGTAGCAGTGTGCAGCAGTATATGGATGTGTGTGTGGTAGTATGTAGAAGTGTATGTAGCAGTGTGCAGCAGTATATGGATGTGCGTGGCAGTGTAAAGAGTTGTGCAGAAGTGTGCGGTAGTATGTAGAAGTCTGTGGAATTATGTCTAAGTGTCTATAATTTTGTGGAAGTGTGTGGTAGTACGTAGACGTACGTAGAAGTGTATGTAGCAGTTTTCAGCAGTATATGGATGTGTGGTAGTATGTAGAAGTGTGTGGAAGTATGTAGAATCATGTGTGGAAGTGTGTGGTTGGATGTAAAAGTGTGTGAAAGTGTGTGGAAGTGAGTGGAAGTGAGTAGAATCGTATAAAAGTGTGTAGAAATGTTTAGAAGTATGTCGAAGTGTGTAGAAGTGTGTAGCATTGTGTAAAGGTGTATGTAGCAGTGTGCAGCGGTATATAGATGCGTGTGGCAGTGCGTAGAGTCGTGCAGAAGTGTGTAGAAGTGTGTGGAAGTGTGTGGTAGTATGTAGAAGTGCGTGGAGGTATGTGGCAGTGTGTAGAAGTGTGTGGATCTTTGTGGAAGTGTGAGAAAGTGTGTAGAAGTGTGTGGAAGTGAGTAGAATTGTATAGAACTGTGTGAAAGTGTGTAGAAGTGTGTGGTAGCGTGTGGAAGTGTGTGGTAGTATGTAGAAGTGTTTAGAAATGTGTAGCAGTGTGTAGAAGTGAATGTAGCAGCATGCAGCAGTATATGGATGTGTGAGGCAGTGTGTAGAAGTGTGTAGAAGTGTGTGGAAGGTTTGGAAGTGTGTGGTAGTGTGTATGCTCTGAAACTAAGCCGCAGCGAGTTTTAGCTCCGCCCCTTTGTTTCTCACCCGTTTCCCTTTTTGCAGAAAGAGAACAGATGTTAAACACTATGGAGTGGGATGAGCTTCCCGCCCACTAACACTACAGACAACTGCTGTTATTTTATTACACACACGCACACACACACGCACACACACACACACACACACACACACACACACACACAAAAATACACACGCACACACACACACACCAGACAGGACTCCTCTGTTGTAAAACACACTCACTGTCTGTCTGAAACCCTGAGTCTATTCTTATCACTCTTCTCCCAGACGCTCCGCCACCGCACATCTACAGGGGGCGCCA
Source organism: Astyanax mexicanus (assembly GCF_023375975.1). Taxonomy (NCBI): domain Eukaryota; kingdom Metazoa; phylum Chordata; class Actinopteri; order Characiformes; family Acestrorhamphidae; genus Astyanax; species Astyanax mexicanus. Next base: position 36,164,824 of record NC_064429.1, read on the forward strand.
CTCCCCCCGAGAATACACCAGCTTACCCAGACTGCTCAGTTCTACCGCACCATCTACTAACATCCTCACACTCATCTTCACACAATAATTACTGTTTATAAACCCACAACATGAAATATATTACTGAAGATGTGTGTAGCAGTGCGAAGAAGTGTGTAGAAATGAAAGCGCAGCGTAAGTTCTACTATAGACTCCAATGCTACGTCACCTAATTACCTATCCAATCAGATTTTCTCTTCTGCTTTAAATAACGATCACTCATTCAGTACCTTGCTGCATTTCAGACGCTGTTGGTCGCTCTTCCTGACGTTGTCCGCAGTTCTCTCGCTTATGTCCCGTTCTCGCTTCTAGTGTGTCCGACCGGCGTCTCGTGTTGGCCCCCTGTTGCTAACCTCCTACTGCTGGCCGCTTTGTCGTCGGACGCCTCCCGCTCCTACTGACGGCTGCTGCTCCCCACGTCCGGTCGGCTGTGCACGGAAGACGCAATCTGCTTGCCACGCGCCGCGCCGTTGGCTGGCGGCCCGCTACTCTACCCCCTCCTGCTCTGTCCCGCCGCCGCCCCAGCCCACTGTCGGAGGTAAGCCCCGGCTGTCCCGGTCCTTCAGGCGGTCGCTGTCTCGGCGTGGAGTTCGGACTCTGGTTTGGTCGCTGTCGAAGAGCGCTGTGGATCTGCTTCCGGGTTGCCTCTCCCTGTAACGCAGTGTTCTGTCGTATTGTGCGACCCGTCGTGATGTGCTTCTCGACGCCAGTGCCCATGCGCGGGGCCTTTGTTTGTTTTCTTATTTCGTGGTTTTCTGTTAAGTTGTGGTCTCCCCTCCTTACTCTTAACTGTCCTCCGATATTTTGTTTCGGCTTTATTGTATTCCTGCTGAAGCATGTTTGACTATGGGGCTTTTTCTAGCGTTTTTGCTTTATTTGTGTACTAGAATAGCGCGGTTCGATAGGGTGGTACGTTGTAACTGAGCACCGGTTCACCCGGCCCCTCTGCCTTCGCTCCGCCTCCCCTGGCCTCTGCTGCTGCTGCGGCTGGCGCGGGCCTGCCCGTATCTTTCTCCTCTGGCGCGCTCTCCCTGGAACTTTGACTTTTGCTGAGCTGACTGGCGCGCTCCTGCCTGGATCTTCTAATGTTGCTGTGCTGCCTAGCGCGCTCCTGGTTCGTTCGCCGCTACTGCGCTGCTGGTGCGCTTCTGTCGGATCTGCTGCTGCTGCTACTGCGCTGCTGGTGCGCTTCTATCGGATCTGCTGCTGCTGCTGCTGCTGCTACTGCCCTACCTGGAGCTTCTGCCGGATCTGCTGCTGCTGCTGCTACTGCCCTACCTGGAGCTTCTGCCGGATCTGCTGCTGCTGCTGCTGCTGCTGCTACTGCCCTACCTGGCGCTTCTGCCAGCTCTGCTGCTGCTGCTGCTACTGCCCTACCTGGCGCTTCTGCTGGATCTGCTGCTGCGCTGCCGCGTGTGTTTCTGCCTGGGTCCTCTGCTGCTTGGCCTCTTCCTCCTCCTGTTTAGCTACTGCCGTGCCTGGCCCGGCTTTTGGTAGGCCGTTTGTTTCTGCTGATGCTGCTATGGTTTTCCCCGCGCTTGCGTGCTGTCATCCTACAAGGTGAGGTTCTTCTTTTGCCTTCCTTCCGAAGCCCGTTTGCCCCCGGCGCGTGGATGGTCCTCTCGCGGTCTTTTGACCTTATGGCTGGCCGCTCTTCTACCTCTTTTCTTTTTCTTTTTTCTGTTCTGTCTTCTGTTCGCTGTTCTGTTGATTTTCCGGACTTTTGACTACATTCTAACATTCTACCGCTCACTGCTTCCTTCTTCCGTCGTCTCTTCCCCGACCTCGCCTCCCTTACTGTCACGTGCAGTTACTCATGATTGGGTTTTCACGTATTCGCTTCTTCGTCATATTTTGTATCATGTGCATGTTTGTGTTTCTCAGTGCTTTCAGTCTCTTGCGTTCCATGTCATTGCTCCTTGCACTTTGCTCCGTAAATTATTGATGGCAGTTGGCAACATCTACTGCTCTGCCTAGTTTACGGTATTCATAATGGTAATAATATTGATAGTACTGATAGTGGTAATGGTAGTAATATTAGTACTAATAATAGTGATATTGATAATAATGATGCCGATGTTACTCTTTATTTTGTAGCACCTTCATACGTTTCAATGCAGCTCATCGTGTGCTGTACGTGGAATAAGCACGAAAAATAAATGTGTAATGGTTCATAATAATGCTAGTGGTGCTAGTACTAATTAGACATAATGCTAGAATACGAACTGATGTACAATGAATTGTCCAACTGTAGTATATTATTTATTGGTATATTTATTTATATAAACCATACATAATGATAATAATAATAATGGTACTGCTGATACTCTTACGAATTATTGTACCTGTAAAATGGATTAGTTGTTAAAGCTTAGTTTAAAGGAATATGTCTTCCTCTGCGTTTTAAAACTGTTTGCTGCTGACCTGCTTCCCGGCTTATCTTCTTCTTGCCTTTTCTTTTCTATTTAATCTTATCTTTTCTGTTCTTCTGTGTTTTGATCCGTATATAGTGTGTTTCTTTATTCTTACTGTTCTTTATTTCTTATGAATCGTGCTGTTGCTGCTGGATGTCTACATTTCCTTAGGGCTATTTCATATCTATGTATCTGTATCTTTATCTGTCTCTGGGTTCGCGATTTCGCTTGGGTGCTTTTCGTGTGTTCTCTGTTTGCTGTGTCGTTCGTGGCTTTTCTAGTCTCGCTTTCTTGGTTGTGGTCCGGTATTTCTCATTGTTCTCCTCGGCGCCGTTTCTTCGGCTGCGCTCGGTGCGAGCGCCGCTCTGTTTGTCGGTTTTGGGTATTTATTTCCAAGGGCGATAGTTTGCCGACTGTTGGCTATTAATTTTGACCCTCGCCCCTGGATCTGCCTCTCAGTTCTGTACGAAATGATCGGTGGTGATCGCGTGCGTTTCATTACTTTTTATTTTCTCTGAAATTATTAATAAAATACGTTGTGACCGCGAAGCTGTGATCACGATCCTCATTTAAGTTGTTCTTTCTGCACTCCGATTATGTCATTGCTCAATTTAATTACCTGGGACTCAGTAATTATAAATTAATTTCATAATTGGTAACAAACTTTCTCTCTACAAAATTATTGATGCCAATTAATAAGGAACGTCGTAATAGTCAGATTATCCGAGTTCGTTTTCTAATCCAGCTATATGCTTACTCCTCAAAGGCATTGCAAAAATCCTCTTCCTCAATTTAATATAGCTTGCCATTTACAGAAATAAATCTAATTTACAAGTCTTATATATTCTCCCTATGTTTCCACTGCATACGGCAGCTTTTATGGATTTAAGCGCACAGGCATTTCACGAGCGCGCGCCGACAATATTTATTTGATCAGTTCAATGCCTCACGCTGTCTGATTTAAGCTCTACTCCTTCCTTCATTTCTGTTTGCGCGAAACATTCTGTTGCAGATAACAGGGCCCTGTTTTACAATTAAAATACTAAAAGTGCACTTCTATTTCTGTCTTCACTTCTGGGGCAGCTATCTGCTTTCACGCTCTTCTAAACTTTATGCGCCTCTGTTTGGTTTCACCTAATAGCTACCCTATGGCGAAACAGTGGTCAGATTTCACCTGTCAAATGTCAATTAGGAAACGCTGACCATCTCCATCCTGCTACGCTGGTCGCTCTCTTTAGGAACGACGCAGCCACATCCTCAGCGAAGCTGACGTCACCATTTGCTACTTGAAGAAGACGGGTAATTTCAGCACACCTGTCACACACTTAGACCAGAACTGGACCTACTGCTGAACGCTCAGCGAGCTCATTCAACACTGTCTAAGTAAGTATTATTTATAAGCAAACACTGGAGGCGGTGGAAGTACTACATACTTTAGAGTATGTTAATTTGTGCATCAATCCGGCGATTTAAATGATCTATTATACATCAACATTTGCTTTTGTTTCAATGCTTCACTAACAGTATTAACCAGTATTAAAACGATCTGTGATGCTCTCCCAACACTGCTGATTATCACATGTCTATACCTATAGCTTAATGCATTATGGCCCGTGGTCATTTACATCAACACATGCCAGGAGACAATCTCCTCTTTATCTTGGGCTCACAGCCCAGACGACATGACATGAGGATTATTGCATGTTACTAACAGCATGTTTTTTCAGGGGTCGAACCCCGCGCTCAGCGTTTTACAGGGCGCGCAGCCCGTTACTAACAGCAACGCATGCTTTGGGGGCGGTCCCCGCGCATGAGGGCTCAACGCCCAACCTAGATGCATGTTTTGGCCCTTGGCCCTCACTAACAGCAATGCATGCTTTTCGGGCTCGACGCCCAAGTGTATGAATGTAGAGCCCGTGGCTCGACTGCTCGAGGGCGCACCCCTCGCATAACCTCTTCTCTTTCTTTCTAACCTCATTTTCCTTCTCTCCTCCTTCGCTCCTCTATCCCGTTGTTTCCCTCTGACCTCCTTTAGGCCCTATTGTATACTGTTTTCCTTCTACTATTTCTGTATTTATCTTATAACATATTTGTGCTGTATCTTAGTCGCTTCAGACAAAAAGTCGGCTAAACGTAATTTAATGCAAGGTAATATTATGATCGATGAATACAGAATGAACAAATGAACGAAATAAATAAAAGAATGAGGTAGGCACGCAGCCTACATATTTGTGGCATTCCCCGCGTATGATCGGATGAATACAATGAATGAACGAAAGACTGAAAGAAGGCATGCTACCGTATGTCTTTTGGGGACGTCCTCTACGCATAAAAGAATAACGAAAGATGAAATGAATGAATTATAAGGGCTCACCCCGCTCGAGCTAGTATCTAGAGTATGGAAGAGGGCTCGCGCCCTTGCGCTTCGGGGGCGCTCCCCGCTCAAGGCTCGCAGCAAGCGCATGTATGAACGAGGGCATCGGCCCATACTAACAGCATGGAAAGTTGGCGCGATCAAGCGCATCACTGGGCACTACACTCATGTTAACTCTGCTTGTTATTGCACAGAACACCCACATTTAGATGCATCCAGCATGTGCTCACATTACGCAATTCACAAGTTAAATGATAAATAAACTCACTCATGCATGGGGATATTCATGGTATAAATAAAACACACCACTGTCCACAATCTCGGTGCAACATAAAATCGTAACATTGTATTATGCTATTATTAATTAAACATTTTTTTTCTATTACAGGAAGTAGAAACCAGGTAAAGATCTGCGGTGGGTATATTTATAATTTATACTTTTGGGGTTGGCTCCGCCCTGTCTTCAGTGTACGACAGGATCTGCAGAGCCCAGATGTATCAAGCCCTGGGCCGATGACGGGCCTACGCCAAAGACTCTAATACATGAAATTGTTTCTATACGACTTTCACGAACATATACGTGTACTTGTTTCGCCTACAAATATTTTGTTCAAACATTAAATAATTCAACTAACTAAATTTGCTTCCGGAGTCGTAATAGTAGAAATGAAAGCGCAGCGTAAGTTCTACTATAGACTCCAATGCTACGTCACCTAATTACCTATCCAATCAGATTTTCTCTTCTGCTTTAAATAACGATCACTCATTCAGTACCTTGCTGCATTTCAGACGCTGTTGGTCGCTCTTCCCCTCCTCCCTCCCCGCCGCCTCCAGGTTGGTCCCGTTTGGTTGCCCGGGGGTTGGCTCCGCCCTGTCTTCAGTGTACGACAGGATCTGCAGAGCCCAGATGTATCAAGCCCTGGGCCGATGACGGGCCTACGCCAAAGACTCTAATACATGAAATTGTTTCTATACGACTTTCACGAACATATACGTGTACTTGTTTCGCCTACAAATATTTTGTTCAAACATTAAATAATTCAACTAACTAAATTTGCTTCCGGAGTCGTAATAGTAGAAATGTGTAGTAGTGTGTAGCAGTGCGTGAAAGTATGTAGCAGTGTGTAGAAGTTTGTAAAAGTGTGTTGAAGTGTGGAAAAATGTGTGGAAGTGTCTAGAAGTGTGTGGAGGTGTGAAGAAGTCTTCGGCAGTGTGTAGAAGTGTTCGGCAGTGTGTAGAAGTGTGTGAAAGTGTGTAGAAGTGTTCGGCAGTGTGTAGAAGTGTGTTAAAGGATACAGCAGTGTGTAGACGTATGTAGAAGTGTCTGGCAGTATATAGAAGTGTTTGGCAGTGTGTAGAAGAGTTTAGCAGTGTGTACAAGTGTTTGGCAGTGTGTACAAGCGTGTAGAATATGCAGAAGTGTGCGAAAGTCTTAGGTAGGGTGTAGAAGTGTATTGCAGTGTGTAGAAGTGTATTGCAGTGTGTAGAAGTGTTTGGCAGTGTGTACAAGTGTGTAGAAATGTGCAGAAATGTGTGGAAGTCTTAGGTAGTGTGTAGAAGTATATTGCAGTGTGTAGAAGTGTTTGGCAGTGTGTACAAGTGTGTAGCAGTGTGCAGAAATGTGTAGTAGTGTGTGGCAGTGTGTGGTAGTATGTAGAAGTATGTGGAAGTGTGTAGCAGTGTGCAGACGTGTGTGGAAAGATGTAGAAGTGTGTAACAGTGTGTAGAAGTATGTAGAAGTGTGTGGCAGTGTATAGAACTGTTTTGAAGTGTAAAGAAGTGTGTGGCGGTGTGTAGAAGTGTGTTGCAGTGTGTGGAAGTGTGTGGTAGTATGTAGAAGTGTGTTGCAGTGTGTAGCAGTGCGCAGACGTGTTCGGCAGTGTGTAGCAGTGTGTAGAAGTGTTCGGCAGTGTGTAGAAGTATGTAGCAGTGTGTGGAAGTGTTCATGCAGCAATGTGTAAAAGTGTTAGGTAGTGTGTAAAATTTTTTGGAAGTGTCTAGAAGTGTGTAGAAGTGTTCGGCAGCGTGTAGAAGTGTGTGAGAGTGTGTAGAAGTGTTCGGCAGTGTGTAGAAGTGTGTGAAAGTGTTTAGAAATGTTCGGCAGTGTGTAGAGGTGTGTTAAAGGATACAGCAGTGTGTAGACGTATGTAGAAATGTGTGGCAGTATATAGAAGTGTTTGGCAGTGTGTAGAAGTGTTTGGCAGTGTGTACAAGTGTGTAGCAGTGTGCAGAAATGTGTAGTAGTGTGTGGCAGTGTGTGGTAGTATGTAGAAGTATGTGGAAGTGTGTAGCAGTGTGCAGACGTGTGTGGAAAGATGTAGAAGTGTGTAACAGTGTGTAGAAGTATGTAGAAGTGTGTGGCAGTGTATAGAACTGTTTTGAAGTGTAAAGAAGTGTGTGGCGGTGTGTAGAAGTGTGTTGCAGTGTGTAGCAGTGTGTGGAAGTGTGTGGTAGTATGTAGAAGTGTGTTGCAGTGTGTAGCAGTGTGTAGAAGTGTTCGGCAGTGTGTAGAAGTATGTAGCAGTGTGTGGAAGTGTTCATGCAGCAATGTGTAAAAGTGTTAGGTAGTGTGTAAAAATTTTTGGAAGTGTCTAGAAGTGTGTAGAAGCGTTCGGCAGCGTGTAGAAGTGTGTGAGAGTGTGTAGAAGTGCTCGGCAGTGTGTAGAAGTGTGTGAAAGTGTTTAGAAATGTTCGGCAGTGTGTAGAGGTGTGTTAAAGGATACAGCAGTGTGTAGACGTATGTAGAAATGTGTGGCAGTATATAGAAGTGTTTGGCAGTGTGTAGAAGTGTTTGGCAGTGTGTACAAATGTGTAGAAATGTGCAGAAGTGTGTGGAAGTCTTAGGTAGTGTGTAGAAGTGTATTGCAGTGTGTAGAAGTGTTTGGCAGTGTGTACAAGTGTGTAGAAATGTGCAGAAGTGTGTGGAAGTCTTAGGTAGTGTGTAGAAGTGTATTGCAGTGTGTAGAAGTGTGTAGCAGTGTGTGGAAGTTTTCAGCAGTGTGTGGAAGTGTTCGGCAGTGTGTAGAAGTGTGTAGAAGTGTATAGCAGTGTGTAGAAGTGTGTGGAAGTGTTCGGCAGTGTGTAGAAGTGTTCGGCAGTGTAAAGAAGTGTGTAGCAGTGTGAAGAATTGTGTAGCAGTGTGTGGACGTTTGCAGACATGTATAAAAGGATGTAGAAATGTATGCAGCAGTATATGGATGTGTGTAGAAGTTTGTAGAAGTGTTTGGCACTGTGTAGAGGTTTGTTTAAAAGTGTAGGAGTGAGTGGAAGGATACAGCAGCATGTAGAAATGTGTAGCACTGTATAGAAGTGTGTGGAAGTGTTTGGAAGTGGAAAACAGGCTACTGATAAATGTACAATCCAAAGTGTCTTTTAGTTTATATGTTATAAATGTATATAAATGTTTATATACAGTAGGAAAACCCCCATAATCCAGTCTGTTCAGATTACTGAACTCTGCAGTTAGCATCATGCTAATTAGCGCTATATAAGCCGTGTTTATTTGTGCAGTGTAATCTGAGCAGCTGGACTATATTTAGAATAAAGAGCAAAAAAAATGTGTAAATCTTTTGCTGCGTAAACGTTTTGGCTATAATTGCGTTTTAATTGGGTTGAGGTTGACTGGGAGGGGTTTGCCTGCCCCCCCACACCCCACCCACCACTCCAAACCAGCCACAAACACCACAATAACCTCATAAAACACACACACACACCAATACACACATAAACACAACTCCAGACAGTGCTCACAATCAACACAGCCATAAAAGAGGCGGGGTTTACAGCCACAGGGGGCGGGGCAAACTAACCTAGTTACACAGTCTTTAAATAAGAACAGTGAGCAATAAATACCCCGCCGTCACCCCGAACACACACACACACTCTCACACACACACACTACTGCTTTAATTTCATATTTATATCATTTTACTTTTACTTTATATACCAAAATAAACAGACATGCCCAGTAAAAGTGCATTAATCTAATTAAATTATTTATCACTTATTAATCTGAAGCTTTATTACCTAAAACATCAAATATATATTGCTCAGCACCTTCTATAGGTTATCTACCATTAACTACTCACAATCATTTAAATGCATTTGTATCCAGTATGAAGCATTCAGTAACTATTACAAAATATTTAATATTCACTATAATTGACTAAATAGCATGAATACGTGATTCAATATACCCTATGAGTGATTCAGTAACAATACACACTATTAATGATTCAGTATCTACTATGAATTATTTAGTATCCACTATGAATGATCAGGTTTCTACTATGAATTATTCATACCTCTCACAAATGATTCAGTATCCACTAGGAATTATTCACCATGCACCATAAATGACCAAGTTACTACTATGGATTACACAGTATCCCCTATGTATTAATTTGTATCTATTATGATCCATTATTGATATGTATCCATTATTAATTAATCCACTGAAACTCTGAACTATTCAGTATCCAAAATGAATTATTCAGTTTCTGCTTTAAATTATTCATAACACACTATGAATTATTTGGTATCTACAATAAATTATTTAGTATTCAAGATTAAGTACTCAGTAATTACTTTTAAATATTAAGTACATTCTATAAATGACCCAGTACCCACTATGAATTATTCAGTATCTATTTACAATACAATACAAATGATTCAATACTAACTACAAATGATTCAGTAACTAATATGAATTATTCAGTATTCAGGAAAAAATGATTCAGTATTCACTACAAATGATTCAATATCCAATACAAATGATTCAGTATTCCCTTCAAATCAATCATTATTTACTACAAATGATTCAGTATCGACTACTTTTCATTTAATATCCATTACAAATGATTCACTACCCACTACAAATTATCCAATATTCACTACAAATGATTCAGTATCCACTACAAATAATCCAATATCCACTACGAATTATTCACTATCCACTACATATGAATAATAAATCAATAAAAATGATTCAGTATTTATTACAAATGATTCAGTTTCTACTACAAATGATTCAGTATCCACTACAAATGATCCAATTCACTACAAATGATTCAGTATATGCTACAAATAATCCAATATCCACTACGAATAATTTAATCTCCACTACAAATTATCCCATTCACTACAAATGATTCACTATCCACTACATATGATTCAGTATTCACTTCAAATAATCCAATATCCAATACAAATGATTTAGTATCTACTACAAATAATTCAATATTCACTACAAATTATCACATATTTACAATAAATGATTCACTATCCACTACAAATCATTCAGTAATCATTATGAACAGTTCAGTATCTAATATAAATCTTTTTTTTTCAGTTCCGTGTCTAAAGCTAACAGACAGCAGTGATGTGTTGTAACGATGCTGATTGTAGCCGAACTTTGGGAGGAGTTTGGGAATACAGCGCTAAATGCAGAGCATCCTCCATATAACCACAGGCCAAAACATCCAGCGGAAAACTGACCCAACTCCAGAACCTTCACGGAACCGCCGGCCCACAGACCCAGCGCCGGCCAGACGAGAAACAGAGAGGGAAAAATAAAGGAACGGTCCAGAAGGCAGGCTGTGTTCAATCTGTTAACCCAAATCCCTTTTCCTCTATATCAACCAGTGATGGACAGATTTTATTGAGTTAACTCGCTTTGAGTCCAGTCCCAGAGTTCTGAGGGTCAAGGCCAAGCTTAAAAACAGCGTACATTTTTAACAAGACCTTCAGGTCATATGAATACAGAGGACTTAGACCAAACTCAGACTGTAACGCACTACAGGAAGTGTAGGGGGTGCTCTATAATGTTCTATATTGTTCATATGACCTATACACTCATTCTGACAGACTGTAATACACTATAGAAAGCATAGAGGGCACTCTATAATTCTCTATAATGTTAATATGATTCATTCATTCATTCTGACAGACTGTAATACACTACAGGAAGTGTAGGGGGTGCTCTATAATGCTCTATATTGTTCATATGACCTATACACTCATTCTGACAGACTGTAATACACTATAGAAAGCATAGAGGGCACTCTATAATTTTCTATAATGTTAATATGATTCATTCATTCATTCTGACAGAATGTAATACACTACAGGAAGTATACGTGGCGCTCTATAATGATCTATAATGTTCATATGATCTTAACGCACATTCTGACAGACTGTAATACACTACAGGAAGTGTAGGGGGTGCTCAATAATGCTCTATAATGTTCATATGATCCACACGCTCATTCTGACAGACTGTAATATACTACAGGAATTGAAGGGGCGCTCTATAATGCTCTATAATGTTCATATGATCTTAACGCACATTCTGACAGACTGTAATACACTATAGGAAGCAAAGGGGTGCTCTGTAACGTTCTATATTGTTCATATGGTCTATATACTCATTCTGACAGACTGTAATACACAACAAGAAGTGTAGGCAGCGCTCTATAATGCTCTATAATGTTCATATGATCTATACCCTCATTCTGACAGACTGTAACACACTCCAGGAAGCATAGAAGGCGCTCTATAATGCTCTATAATGTTCATATGATTCACAGGCTCATTCTGACAGACTGTAATACACTACAGGAAGTGTAGGGTGCGCTCTATTATGCTCTATAATATTTTTATGATCCATTCATTTATTCTGACAGACTGTAATACACTACAGGAATTATAGGCCGCGCTCTATAATGCTCTATAATGTTCTTATGATCCATTCATTCATTCTGACAGAATGTAATACACTACAGGAAGTGTAGGGTGTGCTCTATAATGCTCTATATTGTAAATATGACCTACACAATCAATTCTAACAGACTGTAATACACTATAGAAAGCATAGAGGGCACTCTATAATGCTCTATAATGTTCTTATGATCCAGAAAGTGTAGGGGGTGCTCTATATTGTTCATATGATCCACAAGCTCATTCTGACGGACTGTAATACACTACAGGAAGCGTAGGGTGAGCTCTATAATGCTCTACAATGTTCTTATGATCCAGGAAGTGTAGGGGGTGCTCTATAATGCTCTATAATGTTCACATGATCCCCATGCTCGTTCAGACTCTGTTGTACTTCAGATTGTAGAGGATTCTGGGTGGTGTAGCTCTAGGTTAGAGATCTTGTAGCCCAGCTAGAGGCTCCAGCAAGTGTTTTGTAGTTTATAGAGTGATGAATTGAGCTTTGGGCTGCAGTATTAAACTCATATCAGGGAGAAATTCCCACCTGTACTCAGAGTAAAGTGATTTCTTTCGGGAAGTGAAATGAGGCGAATTACAGCTCGCCGGAGTCCGTTCTGATTACGCCTGAGTCAACCGTTTACGGGTCGGCCAGCCGGGTCATGAGCTGGAGCAGCGGCGTTTTCTTTCAATGCCTGGCCGAGGGCCTGAGCACACCATCGTATACGTAGTTTCTGGAGCTGACGGTGTGTTTTTAGCGTTGCCATGTTTACTGTGTGCTCTTACCAAGACCCCTGAAGTGTTTTGTTATTTCCTTACACTACCCCTACACTCTCAGAACACTGAAACTGAACTCAAATAAGTATTATAGAGCATTGTAGAGCACCCCCTACTCTTCCTATAGTGTACTACAGTCTGTCAGAATGAGCCTGTGGATCATAGGAATATTATAGAGCATTATAGAGCATTATAGAGCACCCCTACGCTTCCTGTATATATTACAGTCTGTCAGAATGAGTGTAACGTCCATATGAACATTATAGAGCCTTATAGAGCACCCCCTATGCTTCCTATAGTGACTATGTGGATCATGCGAACATTATAGAGCATTATAGAGCGCCCCCTACACTTCCTGTAGTGTATTACAGTCTGTCAGAATGAGCATGTGGATCATATGTACATTATAGAGCCTCATAGAGTGCCCTCTACACGTCATGTAGTGTATTACAGTATGGTTAAAATAAACATTATAGAGCATAATAAAGCACCTGATATGTTTCTTATTGTTGAAACTGGCAACAAAAATCATAGTTTTTGTAGAAAACATGCATTCTGAGCACAGTGAGGAAATGACATCAGCACTGTTTAGTCTTTTCCTGCACCAGATTTGGCAGTAAGTGTGTTTATGTAATGTACAGTATTTGATTGATGTGGAAATGATGTGCACATATAAATCAGTGTATCACGCTCTTCAGTGAGCCGGACAGCGGGGGTCCGTACCACATACATACCCAAGGGGCGGGAGGAATGTAAGACAGGGCGTTACCGATGGTAACGGGAGACAATGACCCCGAGGAGAACTCTTCACTCTGTTTAAACTCTGATACACTTCAAACACGGGGAGAGAACAAAGAGATGGCTGAGGTATTATAATAATACTGTACATAAAATATTATAGATACAATCAACGACTATATATAAGCATGGATGCCATGCTTTCACTTTATTTCGTTCTACAGAAATAGAGTGGAGGCGGAGCCAGACTCACCTACTCATTTGATAGGCTTGCCCCTTTCTCCAAGATCAAAGTTCATAGTCTCAGACTGCCTTCATTGAGTTTACAGTGCAGCCTAAAGAACCAGAAGTTGGGCCAGCAATTGTAATGTCTCAACAGTACAGTGTTCCACCAAAATGACATCTGATTAGGGGTCTCTGAGGGGTCCAGCAGTCTAAGAAACTGCCACTTTGATTCAAATCCTGGTCATGCAACTTGCCATTAGCTGCCAGAGCCCTGAGAAAGCACAATGGTCCTTGCTCTCTCTGGGTGGGTACAGTACAGTAGACGGTGCTCTCTCTTTCCCCTCATCACTCCTAGGGTGATGTGGATCAGCACAAGGCTGCATCTGTGACCTAGTGTATTAGAACCGAGTCGCTGTGCTTTCCTTCGAGCATTAGCGCTGTGATGCTACTTGGCAGTAGTTGGGTAATGGGCTTGTAAATTGGGGAGAAAATGTAAAAAAAAAAAAATAACTTACATCAGATTACAGTGCCAAAGCTCTGCTCTATTTACCCTGTTTACCGCTAAGATGAACCAAAGCTAATACGCCAAAGAGTCCAGAATGTCTAAACACAATAAATACGTAAAGTTAGCTGGCTGGCTAACAGCTAATTTATGACACCTTACATTGTCAATTTTACAATAACATTAGATTTACCAGAAAAATACTGGTAACGAAGGCATTTAGCGATCTTAATGTTTTGGCTCGTCAGTGTAATTTTGCTAAGAATAAATAATTCGGCTTCAAACACTTTATACAATGCAGATTCATACAGGATTAAACACGGTGTGCAAAAGCTATACAGCTCATACTCCAAACACAACTCATATCGGATACAAATCACTCCACATTTGTTACTGTGAGACTGTAAAAAAAATGTTATTCAAACAAACTTCATACTGGATAAAAACAATTCCAATATTTTTGCTGTTAGACTGTAAAAAATTATATCCAAGCCAAATTCATACTGGATAAAAAACATTCCATATTTATTACTGTTAGACTGTACAAAAAATGATACCCAAACAAAATTCATACTGGATAAAAATCATTCCACATTTATTACTGTTAGGCTGCAAACAAAAAGTCACATAGTGAAGATGCATACTGGATTAAACACACTGTGCAAAATCTGAATGCACTTCATTGTTCAAACACGATTCATACTGGATAAAAATCACTCCACATTTATTACGGTTAGACTGTAAAAACGATACCCAAACCAAATTCATACTGGATAAATATCACTGCATATTTATTACTGTTAGGCTGCAAACCATTTACATACTGGATAAAAGTCACCATGCAAAAGCTACACACACTCCTGATTCATACTGGATAACATCTCAGTGTTAAAATCACAACTGTGGAATATTACTGGATAAAATGACTGTTAAAACTGCACACTTTACAAATTCATACTGCATGATGTTGCTCCGTCCAATATCTTTGGATTGGAAGAGTCAGGGAGATGAGAACAATGTGGTATCAACCACTTAGGAACCCCATATAAACCACCTACTAACCATTTAGAAACACCACAGCAACCACCTGGGATACCATAGCACCAGAGCTCCAAGAAAGATGAGTTGGGGAGGAGGTGATGAGTTTTGTAGCTGAATACAATCAAATCTTAGTAGAATTTAGTAGAATATCTTTCTTTTCTGGACAGAAGAAACAGACACTCAAATAAAAGCAGGGAAATCTTCTATAATATCTTTAATTATGGAAATAAAATGAGCAGATGTCCCAAAATAGAGTATACATAGCATTAAATAAAACACACCCTGTTAACACACAATTCACTGTGTTGTGGTTTGGGCTTGGTGTGTGTGTGTGTGTGTGTTTGGGGAGATGGAAGCTTTTAGGGCTTTGATTTAAAACGCCTCGTATAATTTAAGGAGATAAAAACGTCCCAATTGTTTTGGAGCAAGACCTGCGTTTTCCTGTGAGCTAAGATGTTCCGAGCCTCACACACACACACACACACACACACACACACACTATAAACACACACACACACACACACGCACACACACACGCACACACACACAACACACACTCCAGGGTATTTCGTTTTAAAGTATGGTTTAAATCAATCAACTGTGCAATATCTACCCAGGTCAGGTATTACTCACACACACTGCACATTCATAATGGATACACATCACTGTGTCAAAACTGCTTGCACTGCAAATTCATACTGGATGAAAATGCACTGTTATTACAAAAAATCTTCAAAATTACTAAATTTTTTTGCTGTCAGGCAAAACTACACACACTTCAGATTCATACTGGAAGAAATTTGCTTCACATGTATCATGACACATGCCACATGCCACATGCCACAATTCATACTGAATTATTATCACTGAATATTTATTACTTTTAGGCTAAACTACACACACACTGCAGATTCATAATGGATGATGTTACTGTATAAAAGCTACAACCTGCAAATTCATACTACTACTCCAAAAAATCCATACAAAATGCAGATTCATACTGGATGAAATTCACTCAACATTCAAGGCTGTTACTCTGCACACACTTTACATAGTACAGGTTCATACTGGATTACAATCACTTCATGTTTATTATTGTTAGTTTGCACACACTTTGCACAGTGCAGATTCATACTGGATTAAAAAAGCTCCGCCGTATGTCAGTCTGTAAAAACTACGCACAAATAAATTCATACTGGAGTAAAATGTCTTTGCAGTTTCATACTGGATTAAAATCACTCCACACTATGCCAGTCTGACAAAACTATGCACAAATAAATTCATACTGGATTAAAAATTACTCCACATTTAGTACTGTTAGTTTGCAAACACTTCACACTGATTCTACAAAAAACTACGCACAAATAAATTCATCCTGGAATAAATTATCTTTACAGTTTCATACTGGATTAAAATTACTCCACATTCAAGGCTGATACTTTGCACACACTTTACATAGTACAGATTCATACTGGATTAAAACAATCTCACGATTATTACAGTTAGTTTGCACACACTTTACACAGTGCAGATTCATACTGGATTCAAATCGCTCCACACTATGCCAGCTTGTGAAACTATCCACACACAGATTCATACTGGATTCAAATCACTCCACACTTTGCCAGCTTGTGAAAGATATCCACACACAAATTCATACTGGATTAAAATCGCTCCACATTATGCCAGCTTGTAAAAGATATCCACACACAGATTCATACTGGATTAAAATCACTCCATACTATGCCAGCTTGTGAAAGATATCCACACACAGATTCATACTGGATTAAAATCGCTCCACACCATGCCATCTTGTGAAAACTATCCACACACAGATTCATACTGGATTCAAATCACTCCATACCATGCCATGTTGTAAAAGATATCCACACACATATTCATACTGGATTAAAATTGCTCCACACTTTGCCAGCTTGTTAAAACTATCCACACACAGATTCATACTGGATTAAAATCACTCCACACAATGCCAGCTTGTGAAAACTATCCACACAGATTCATACTGGATTAAATGAGTGTGTTATTATTAGTGGGGAGTGGGTGGGGTTAGCGGACTGGTGGGATGCTGGTTGTGGCCTCTGGTCTGCAGGAGTGTGTGCGCTGTAATCCCAGTAAAACCAGTGGAATGTTCGCCTCACAAGCAGCTTTATAATGAGGATTACTAAAACAGCTGCTGGACTTTCAACTGGTGCGTCTGCGTGCACACTCGCACACGCGTGTGTGTGTGCGTGTGTGTGTGTGTGTGTGTGTGTGTGTGGTGAGTAACGGAGGTGTGTGATGGTCGTGGTCACGTTGTTTGCGTCACTCAGTAACGGTTAAAGTCAATGTCATCAGGCTAACTGCTAATGTAGCTAACAGCTAATGTAGCTAACAGCTTTAGCTTATAACACAATAACTACAATACACCCATCTGCCATAACATTAAAAACACTGGGATTGTAATTCTATTAAGAAATACGATAAAAATGACCAGGAATTATAAATGATTATAAATTTAGACTGATATTTAGAGTAATATTTACTGATCTACACATACAGAAGTAGTGTAATGTCTCAGCATGTAGAGAGTTCAAGAGGTTCCTAATAATCCACCTGTGAAAATCCATCCCATAATAACTGCAATATTCTCTATACACAGTTGCTGCAGATTGTGCGGTAGGGATTGTTCACTATCTGGATGGGATTATTTTCTCAGGGGGTAAATTCTGGGGTAATTTTCTCTTTTATGGGTTTTTTTTCATCCTCTGTGATTTTATTCCCGTCCAGAACGATCATGTAGGTGTTTTTCTCAGACGTCCTCTGAGAAAATTACAGGCTGAATTATCTACTGTTTTTCTCTGAACTCCGTGCTCCTCTCCTTTCGTTTAATAAAATAGCTATTTGTCCACTGCCGCGCACCGTAATTACACTTTGGGCGTGCCACAGGTTCCACGGAGATCCATGTTAAAAACACAACAGCGAGTGGAAATGGAGGAGCTACTGAACGTGTTGTCAGAAAAAGACTAAAAACTCACTGATCCTCCTGTTTTTTTCAATTGCAGAAGTGTAGAAGTGTCAAAAATGTTCTACAGACGTCCCCCTGACAAAAACAAAGTTTAAAAAGTATTTTTAGGCAAAACTGTAGTGGGTTAGACCTCAGATATGTGGTTTATTTATTAAAAAAGTGACTTTGTAAAAATGTGCTCCTACGTTTTCAGAACAACGCTTTCCGCTGCCCTGAGAGAGGGTGATCTCATCAAGTACAAAGCTGTTCCAATTACAGAATAAAAGTCTTGGCTCCTTCCATCCTCGGGAGTATGCACACAGTGTTGGGTAGGTGGTTTTAATGTTATGGCTAATTTGCTGATTTATGTATGAAGGCCTCCTGTGTGCGAGTGAAAGCTTCTAAAACAGTCCCCAAAAATAACACCACAGTCATTTACACACACACACACACACACACACACACACACACACACACTTCACAGTGTGTCTGCAGTAGCCTAGAGGGATGTTTGAGTGCTGGCCTTTGCCCCCTAGGCTGTGTGTGTGTTTATGTGTGTGTGTGTACATCCACCCCACTGACCCCAGCAGGTGTGTGTGTGTGTGTGTGTTTTATTTTGAGTGTTTCTACCAGCTTTACATTCTCACCCAGTGCCAAGTGCAAGACTGTGTGTGTGTGTGTGTGTGTGTGTGTGTGTTTGTGTGTGTGTGTTTGTGTGTGTGAGCTATAGTTGTACCCAGGTGCATGGAGGCCATTGTGTGTGTGTGTTTTGTATGTGTGTGTGTTTTGTATGTGTGTGTGTGTGTGTGTGTGTGTGTGTGTGTGTGTGTGGTGTGTGTGTGTGTGTGTGTGGTGTGTGTAGGGGTCCCATAGTCAGTAGGACAGGGGCTCATTGTCTGTTGTTATCTTCTTCACACACAATACCTCTCATCTCCATTCCTGTCCTTTGTGATTCAGAACAAGAGTAATTACCTTTATCTCACCTCACCTTAACTGACCCTCTCTCTCTTTCTTCCTATATAAAACTTTGCTGTGAAAAGGATTTGATTGCATTCAGCCACATCTGAGAACATCTGTAAAGTATTAAAAACCTCTGGAATATAATCAAGAGGAAGATGGATGATCACAAACCATCAAACCACCAAACTGAACTGCTTGAATTTTTACACCAGGAGTAAAGCAGCATAAAGTTATCCAAAAGCAGTGTGTAAGACTGGTGGAGGAGAACATGATGCAAAGATGCATGAAAAAAAATGTGATTAAAATCCATCCAGGATTATTCCACCAAATATTGATTATTTCTGAACTCTTAAAACTTTATGAATATGAACTTGTTTTTTTTGTATTATTTGAGGTCTGAAAGCTCTGCCTCTTTTTTGTTATTTCAGTCATTTCTAATTTTCTGTAAATAAAAGCTCTAAATGAGAATATTTTTATTTGGAATTTGGGAGAAATGTTGTCTGTAGTTTATAGAATAAAACAACAATGTTCATTTTACTCAAACATAAACCTATAAATAGCAAATTCAGAGTAACTGATTCAGAAAAGAGCTGTAGGTACAAATAGGTTCACGTTTGTTTATCTGCTCCAAAGAGTCCTATTGTATTGGCCGTACTTTTTACAAAGACGAGACCAGTAGTGTGTGTGCATTTTCACGTCTGTGTCAGTAATGAATGCAACTTGAAGTAGCTGAACATGTAAAAGATCTTACACCCCGCCAACAGTCTACTTTTACACCAGACGTCAACAGTCAGACGTTCATTGCTATCTTGGCAACACAGCAGCACAAACCCAAATTTTACATAAACAGAATAGTAAATAAAATAACATTGCTGTTCCCGTAAATGAGCTGCTGGAGCTCCTTCACAGCGTCAACCAGCAGCTCAGTTTCCTCTGCTGAGAAGAGTTTGTTGAATACGCCCAGGAAGCTGCACCGTTAAAATAGCAATCCGCCACAGTCAGAGCTCACCTGATCTACTCTTAAAGGGAAAGATGAGTAAATTAACCACACCCATGATTAATTAGGTGAATTAGTACAAACCTTTTGCTTTGCACATTTCGAGCTGCGCAAGGTGTACTTTTCCCGTCGTTATGATAGCAAAGACAGACTGACACCCTAAATCAAGCTGCACGGTGCATGGTTAAGGGCTCACCTATAGATGAAGCTATCAACAATCAGTAACACACACACACACACACACACAGACACACACACACAGACACACACACAGATAATCTAATAGTGATGGCCAGCAGCCAGACAGCATGTCTGGACAGACCCAGAGGTCACCAGAGGTCATCTGACCAAAAATTCTCAGAGTGTGATAAAGTGAACAGACAGCATCTCTTAACCTGATTGGGGAGAGACCAAAATACTCTAATTACCATTTAAACAACGTATTTAACATCACCGATAACATCTGATAAAAGCATCATGAACAGTGTGTAACATTTGGCTCAAAAATGCACAAAAAACATGATTTTTCAGTTTGTTACGGCTTCTGCGCCTGCACAGATCTCCATAGCCAGGGAGGGGTTTCCCACCAAAGAGGTGATGCTGGATGAGGCCAGTAATTGATGTGATTTATTAATTATTAAACTCAGTTTCGCAAGTTAGCATTCTTGCAACATGCTAATTCTGTAACGGACACATCCGACAACAGCAACGGGTGCATAGTTAATGTAATTCTTAATTAATTTAAAAATTATTAAGACTATGGTACGGATTCGGCATGCTTCTGCAGTTCTGTTGGACTGGGCTCGTTCTGTTCTGTCCTCTAAACTAATCTGTTTGTTTGTTTGCGAGTTTGTTGATAGTCCAGAATTCCTTTCCCAGGCCTCACTCTCTTCCTCACTTCCTGTCTTCACCATTCTCTCCTTTCTTCACTATCCCTCCATTTTTATCAGTCTGTACTGTCTTTAGTAGATCACCCCCACCAACCTCTCTCTCCCTCAGGGAGCTTTTAAACAGAGAGAGAGAGTGAAAGAAAGAGAGAGAGAGGCTGTGGATCTCATCTGGTCTGTAAGGACTGTTGGATTGGTTGGATCGGGGTAAAGGGGGCAGGAGAAGGTTCTGGTAGAGTTCTGAGGGTCTGAGCACTAAATAAATCATCCTGAGTTCTTCATACTCTCACACCGCTCACCGTCCCTCACTGACTAAAACCAGCGCGAGAGTTTTAGTATAAAGCTGAGTCTCAGATGGTCGAGCGAGCTTCACACTGACAGCTCTCTCTCTCCATGAGAAGACATTCTTAGTGCTAAGATGCTTTTGAGGAACTAAGCACTGATTCCCAGGATTCACATTAACCCACATTCAATTCAGATCAGATCTGGTTTCCGTTCAGTTCAGTTCAGTTCATTTTTGTTTAAATCAATTTAATTTAATTTTTTTTTTTTTTCAGATTTAATTGGATTGGTTTGATTGGTTGGATTGGTTTGGTTTGTTTTGTTTTGGATGGCTTAGGATAGAACTGAATTTAATTGAACTAAATGGAATTGAATTGAATTGGAATGGACTGAGATGATTTGGTTTGGATGAGGTTTGTTTGGTTCAGATTGGCCTGGATTGGATTGGATTAGATCGAATTAGACTGGGTTGGTTTGGTTTGGTTTGGCTTGGTTTGTATTGGATTGGGTTGGGTTGAACTGGATTGGATTGGATTGGTTTGTATTGGTTTAGATTGGTTTGGTTCGGTTTGGTTGGTATTGGATTGGATTGGGTTGAACTGGATTGGATTGTTTTAGATTGGTTTGGTTTGGTTTGTATTGGATTGGATTGGGTTGAACTGGATTGGATTGGATTGGGTTGGTTTAGATTGGTTTGGTTTGTATTGGATTGGGTTAAACTGGATTGGATTGGATGGGATGGGAAGGGATTGGACTGGACTGGACTGGATTGGATTGGTTTGGATTGGTCTGGGTTGGATTGGTTTGGTTTGGTTTGGATTGGTCTGGGTTGGATTGGTTTGGTTTGGTTTAGATTGGTTTGGTTTGGTTTAGATTGGTTTAGATTGGTTTAGATTGGTTTGGTTTGGTTTGGGTTGGTTTGGATTGGGTAGAGTCCATTTAGTTGTTTTCCGTTCAATTTAATTTTAGTTCAATTTAGTTTAGTGTAATATGCTCAATTTAATTTAAATAATTGAAGTGAAATTCACTTCAATTCAATTCTCAATTCTGGAGGGAACTCAGGGAATTATTTTCTTTTTTTCTCTCTAAGTAAATTCAATGTGTTTCTGCGACAGGTAAAAAGCCATACCAATACCTTGTATCTCTATTTTCTGTCATTTTTGTCTCTGTCTCTTTCTGACATGAATGATGATGGATAGACTAATAGAAATACTGAATGATTTTTTTTTTTGCATTAGATCAGTATAGCAGTATTTTAACTGGGAAAAAAATAGATAATGTAAAATAATCACCCTTTATTTCTCTTCTTTTATTAAAGTAATTAGTCAGTGTTGTATCTCGGTGTGTGTCGCTGTGTGTCGGGTCAGATATTGTGGACGGGTTAAAGAGCCTGACGTCGTGCGTCACCACAGCGTCCACTCTGATAACCCCGTGAACCCCAGAGCTCAATATGAGGAAAACTCAGCAACTCAGCGTCTGAAGAACTGAGCACTTTGATTTTCCGCAGGGCTGAGGGCGTCTGATTATCGGGACCGCAGGCTGAGGTCATCTGTGTGCATAAACCCCACAGAACCGCCTCATATACGGGTCTGAGGAGTCGGGCCGGGCCGGGCCGGGCTTTTATGACTGAGGGTGAGACAAAAGCACTGAGTCAGAGCGACCAGACGCTTTATTACCTACTGAAATTAGTGCTTTTATTCATTTATAGAGTTCAGAACAAAGAGAATTTTACTGAGGAGCGTTTGATCTTTCACAGCCGTGAACAACTAGGTATCTCAGCAACGTCACAACCAACCCAAATACAAATAAACTCACATAAATGGTGAGCGAGAGTGAATACATATAAAATACTTGTTCTGCATAGTAGATTTTAATACTAAAGTCATTCAAACTATGAAAAAAACAAAGCTTTATGAGGTAGAGTGTCTTGAAATTCAGGCTTTCAGTTAACAGCTGTGCTGAACTCATCAAGAGTTAATTACTTGAATTTCTTTCTGATGTTCGAGAGCATCAGTTAAAGTAAAGTAGTGAAGAGGTAGAGTTACAGGTATACAGTGAATAGTGAATATCTGAGTAATGTTCTACTGCTTAAAAATAATGATGAAAAAATGTCTTTAAGAAGAAAAGTCAAGAACTTTAAAAAGTTTACTCAAGTGCAGTCACCGCCATCAAAACCATCAAAAACATAAAAATGGTGAAACTGGCACTCATCAGGAGCAGCACAGTAAAGGAAGATCGAGAGTTTCCTCTGTTGTACAGGATAAGTTAATCAGAATTACAATCCTTCATTTTCAGTTACTACATGATTCCTTACATGTTCCTTCATTCTTAATATTTTACTTTACTTTTACTACTGTCTTTTTACTTATTTTATATTTTATACATTTTTTACTTTTTATGTGTCAAATTTGTTTTTTTTTTAATGGTATTTAAGAATTTTCCGTTTTGCATATCTATTTTATTTATATATATTATTATATATTATTATTTCTTTTTTTTCTTTATTATTTTTACTATTTTATTTCTTATTATTTCAAATTTATTATTAAATGTTTCATTCTTTTGATGTTGTAAATGCTCGGCAACATTGTAAATGAGGGTCATCCTCAATGTTTTTCCCGAGTGAAAATAAAGGTTGATTGATTGATAGTCTGGATCACTTTACTATTCATTTACTATGTAAATTCTGATCTTTACATACGAAGAACATTGTTATTTGTGATTTGGGGTTTTTATTATTATAAATCACAAATAACAATGTTCTTTGTATGTAAAGATCAGAATTTACATAGTAGATTATACATTATACATTATACATTACATTATACATTATACTATGTAAATACTATGTAAATAGATTAAAAACTCAGGTTATACATACAATTGTTTTCTTTGTTTTCTTTCTATGTTTGTTTCAGATCCCTCGTTTCTCTCCTCCGGTGTTTTGCTTACAAATAAAGCTGTGGTCCATGTTTACATGGTGTCGTTCTGAGCCATGGTTTGTGGTGGCTCTATAATGAGGATAAGTGTGGTTGTGGACGGGTTAGACTACACACACCCACTCTGAGGTCAACCAGAGAGAGGTTCTCCATCACAATTAGTTCTAGACGAGTGAAAAACGTGGAGGGAAAACAGTGAGATGTGTAATTTCATCTTAACACTCAAACCTCAGACCTCTGCTATGGTCCTTTGAGGAACTTTTAGAGGTTCTTTAATCTGAAACTGTTGGAAAATCCCTTAAGGTTAAGCTTTGAGGAACCTTCAAGAAAGCTTTTCTTCTATTCTTCTAAATTAAAAGTTCTTTAAAAGAGCAACTTTAAGGGGTTCCTCCATAGTTTCAATTAAAAGAAGCGCTAAAAGTTCCTCAAGAACCTTATATTTTTAACAGTGTACAACAATAGAATTGAGTGTATTGAAAAAAAATGATGCATTATAACTATAGAAATACATTTACCATTAAAAAAAACTTCTACTAGGAGACTTAAATGCACACCATTCATGTCTCAACCAATAATCAGCTCCCATCTATAACTCTGGAATTTCGTCTACAGTAGCCACATAAAGAAGCATAGCTACAAAAAAGTTCTACCAGGAAACTCAAATTCATTTCAATTTTATATCAACCAATCACAAGCTTCCATTCCTGAAGGACCTTATATTTTGTGTACAACAATGGAATTGAGTGTATTGTAGAAAGTGATGTAACTCTATAAATGCATTTGCCATAAAACGTTATACTAGGAAACTCATATGCACGTCACTCATGTCTCAACCAATCATTAGCTTCCATTCCTAAAGGACCTTATATTTTGTGTACAACCATGAAATTGAGTGTATTGAAGAAATTGATCTATTGTAACTCTGAAAAATGCATTTACCATAAAAAAGTTCTACTAGGAGACTCATATGCACGTCACTCATGTCTCAACCAATAATCAGCTCCCATCTATAACTACTGTAGCCACAGAAATAAGCATAGCACATATAAGTTCTACTAGGAGACGCACGTTACTCATGTCTCAACCAATCACTAGTATCAATTCCAGAAGGACCTTATATTTTGTGTACCACAATGGAATTGATGGTATTATAGAAATTTATGTATTGTAACTCTAGAAATGCATTTACCATAAAAAAGTTCTACTAGGAGACCCAAATGAATGTTACTCAAGTCTCAACTAGTGCTCCGATATACCAAGGGAGACTTTTGCTCGCTGTGTAGAAGCGCACAGTGTAGATCACAAGACACATAGCTCGCTAGACAGCGCTAGCCACTTAGCATAACAAGCTAACGCACTGAAGTTAGCGGTAGAATAGAATACGGACTGGAACTGCACAATCGATCCACAGCTCTGAGAAAAGTTCCTCTCATGCCCCAAACGAGCCCAAAAACGGTCATTTATTCACCACAAGAGATTAAACTCCCTAAAACTCTGAAAATGAGGAACTAACTACGTTATAGCCCTTTTAAATATATTAATACGGTAGCTTGAAGGATAATTTTAATGCACACTGAACTAAATGTATTTGTTAACTGGAGAGAGAAGAGAACTGTGGCTCATTTTAATCCTGTAATGACTCTAATGTCTTCAGAAAAACATTATAAATTGATATTAAACCATACCTGTCAAGTCTCCCGTTTTGGCCGGGAAACTACCGTATTTTACTCCTCTTTCCCGCCGTCCTCCCGTTTTAGTATTTTCCCGTAAATTTCCCGTATTATATTAAAATAAAAAGATATAGAGACAGGGCACTGACCGCTCTGTGTCTCCTAACCAATCGTGGAGCCGGATCAAAGAGAAAGTCCCGCCTTTCAGGAGAAACAGCCAATCAGCTTGCAAAGGGGGGGTCAGTGTGGGGAAGCCCCTCGTCGCTGTGAGTTCAGGCAGCTAGTCGGAGCAGCTGATGTTAAAACAGATCTGGATATACAGCGATTTTTCTAAAAGAAAGGTAACGGTAGGCTAATCATGTAAACTGTGATGAGATTTTTCTGATAGCTGCTTAAAAATACCTGTCTTAAAATGTAAGGGATACTGAACCTTCGTTGGGCTGGTGGGACGACTTTAAGCGGACAGAGGAAAATATCCCTTATTTTTAAATCTAAAAATTGACAGGTATGTATTAAACATGTGTTTGACTTGAGCTTTTGAAAAATATATCTTTTTAATACTTAAACATTGAGGATTTAAGGTCAATTTATAGTTTTTTTATGGAACTATTTAAAAAAGGAAGTGTTAAAGTTGTAGGCATATCTTTTTCTAGGGTCTATTGTTTACATTATTTAGCTATTTTTCTGATAATGAAGTCTGATTTCTTCATATATTGTAAACTCAATAGTAATCAGAGCCATAGTTTAAAGCTATAGTGTTTGATATTATATGTACTGCTAACAGTACAGTAACTTACAAACCTATTTTAAAGCCCAGTCATGCAAAAAAATAAAATAAATAATAATAAATAAGATAAAATAAAAATACTGTGATATACCGTGAAACCAGAATCTTGAAAAATACCGTGATATCCATTTTTGGTCAAACCGCCCAACACTAGTCTCAACCAATCACAAGTTCCATCTGTAACTATGGAAAGGCATCTACCATAGACACATAAATAAGCCTAGCACAAAAAAAAGTTCAACTAGAAGACTCCAATGCACGTCACTTATGTCTCAACCAATCACCAGCCTCCATCTGTCTTCGCAGAACCTCCCCTTAATCAGCTTTTCCCCACATTATTTAATATAATAACCTGGTAATCTGGTGCTACAAAACAATAAAAATGGACCTCTGTCAACAGGGTGCATATAACATAATGCAGAAGTATAACACACACACACACACACCTCCCTCAGCACATGATTAGATCAGCACTCGGGTTCGTACAGCTTAAACACACTGGGTCTGTGTCCCAGTAAACCGTCTGCGTCTCTATTTTTCAGAGCTAAATTAACTCGACCCAGAACCAGAACATAAATAAGGAGCAGAATATGATTAATGTGTCTGAAACGTTCAGGTTCTGCTGACTCAATTACGACCCAAAAAACTCCAAATGTTCAAAGATCAGCTAAAAAAACTGGGTCTGTAACTTCAGCTCGAGAAAGAGTGTGTGTGTGTGTGTGTGTGTGTGTGTTATAACTTCATCCACAGTACAGTGGATACATATATAACCCATACACTGCTATACACTGGTCTAGACTGGGGTTATAAGGCACATTGTGTGATACTAGTAAGGAACAGGGGTGTCGCCATGTTTTCCTTCTAATTCTAATTAACTAAGTTAATTAACACTAAGTTAAGTAAACAAAACTGTAATTCTTAAAAACATTTACTTTTAAAGTTAAACGAGTGCTGGATGTTAATCTACACAGGTTTCTCTCCTGAAAACTGTTTATTTGGGTGAGCAAAGCGCTTCCGTTTATTTAAAGTAAGCTTAGATTTACATATTTACACTAAGGCTGGGTGCAGCAGCATTAGCACTAGCATTAGCATTAGCGACTAACCATTAGTGCTAGTAAGTGCCGTCCAAAAGAGCTACACTGTGATCTGGTAAACCAGGGTGATATTAGCTAGTGGCTCATCCCATGTAGCTTGTTTTAACACGGTAAACACTTAGAATACAGTCCGATATACTCGGACCTCTGAATGGCGAAAGACCTAGCGCTTAGCATGGTTAGTGGATAATGCTAATGCTGCTCCAACAGTGCTAGCTGGGGTTAACAGAAGACTGCAGGCCAATAATACTCACCTATGAACAGTGAAAGAGCTTAGTGCTTAGTGTGGTTAGCGGCTAATGCTAATACTGCTCCAGCCTTGGTGCTGGAGAAACTTCACCAAAAACTCACTCTTATAACTCTGTACTTCAGTGGAGTGCCTTTACTGCTCCTTAATACCTGACTGATAGAATTTATACATAAGGAGCACCGGATTATAATTATTTTGTATTCTTTCAATCATATCAATTCATGGCATCAAATATGGATATTTTTTTAATCATAGATGCTCTAAAAACTCCTAAAGACTCTAAAGACTCTAAAGACTCGCCCCCAATTAGACTGACTGCTTCATTACTCTACATGGTGGCGCTATAATCCATAAATAAATACGTTTAATAAACCTGTAGTGAAGAACATTGGTTATTAAATTCAGTGAAACTGAAACACCAATAAATCTATAATTCCTGGTATTTGATTATTTAGGAGTATTTTATCCTCTTCAGTAACACAGATGCTGTAATGTATCGTAGAGAGTTGTCTAACTGTGATATATAGAGTATCGTGAAATCCTTTGGTGTAGGAACCAGGGAGGGATGAGTGGGATGTGTCCCACCCATTATCAGAAATAGGTGGATTTGTCCCCCCAATAAACGTTTATTTTGAAAGCTTGCTGAAATCTGCATCCCCGCCATGAAAAGCACCCCCTGTCTGGAGCATGTTTCTTAGTGAAGTTAGCTAAAGCGATTATCTCCGACGGTGCATATGCGCTGCCTAGAGAGGGTGCTTTTCATGGTGGGGGTGCAGATTTCTGCACTACTATGGTGCTGAATTCAGCATCCCCGCCAGGAAAAGCACCCTCTCTCGGGAGATTCTGCAGGTAACAGGTTTCTTATTTCTTTCAGGAGGCAAAATTAAAAACCCAGGACCCAACGCTACTGAGCTTTTTTTTTTTTAAAGAGTGGAGAAAATGTAATGGAAATGTAATCATTTTACAACAGTAAATGTAATGAGGAGTAACATGTTCAGGTTGTAAAGTCTCGTTTGGTTGGATTAAACTATAATATAATAAACAGAAGTAAAGAAAAAATGTATTATATTTTTTGGTGGTTTAATGTAATTTAATGTAATTCCGCAAATGTTGTTCTAAGTCACTATAGGGTGGGCTTTAATCCATTTTTATCAAATGTGCCCTGCCCCCCCCCCCCACACACACACACACTATATCAAACCCACTCTTATACCTTTGTGAGATCATTATCGCCCAGTGATTGATACCCCGACTAGACACACGCCCTGGATGTGTCGTCTTAAAGTGCTGAAGCTTAAAAACCCTCAGTTTATCTTCTGCAGACAGACAGATAGTCATACAGACAGACAGACAGACAGACTACAGTGTGTCTTTCTCTTTCTAGGTCTCCATCGACAGTACGTCTCTCTATCTCTGCCTCCGTCAGCAGAGCGAGAAAGCATGGCGAAAGACGAGAGCGACGGAACGAGTGAAAGGCTGGACCATGTCCAAAAGGACACGTTTCCTCAGAGATCTGCCAGAGCCCTCCCTCTCTCTCTCTTACTCTCTTCCACTCTCTCTCTTTCTCTCTCTCTCTCTCTCCTTCTCTCTCTCGCTCGCTCTCTCGTTCTAGCGGAGGCCCTCGGCAGGTTTCGATTGCAGTTCCTCTTTGAGTCTCTGCTGAAAAGGGGTCATTGTAAGGATGTTAAAAAATGAAGAAAAGAGACAGACAAAGAGATGGACAGAATAAAGGAAACAGACGGAGAGTGGAAGCTGATCGTTATATCCTAAAGGAAATAAAGAAGCCTCGGCCTGAGTGTTCTCTTTTCTCGTTTTTTGGGGGGGTTTAGAAGTGGGACGATACAATCTAAACTAACAGTATGGTTAGTTATCAGTTAGGATTGAAGTGTTTAATGTACAACTGAAAGAAAGCACATTTACCCACAGATGTTGCTGCAGCTGGGCCTGTAGATCCTGCAGCTCTACACTGCAGCTCTACACTTAGGTTTAAGCTGCATAGTAGTGTCAGGTCTAGCAGTCAACAATCTCTCACCAAGGGTGCACTACCCAACAGTAGCCTATTAAATACAGTAATTGTGGAAGCAGTTGTGAAGTTACCTGACTCACAAATCCAACAGCTACTGCAGTATTATGAGCCTGCAGATTCGAGACACAAAAGGTGTACTTTTTCTGACGTTACAATAGCAAAGACACACTGACACGCCCTAAATCAAGCTGGACGGTGCACGGTTGACGACTCACCTAAAATAAGTATAGCTCTGGAAAAAAAATTAAGAGAGCACTTTCTATTTTCTATAAACTACGGACAACATTTCTCCCAAATTACAAATAAAAATATTCTCATTTAGAGCATTTATTTACAGAAAATGAGAAATGACTGAAATAACAAAAAAAAGATGCAGAGCTTTCAGACCTCAAATAATGCAAAGAAAACAAATTCATATTCATAAAGTTTTAAGAGTTCAGAAATAATCAATATTTGCTGGAATAACCCTGGTTTTAAATCACAGTTTTCTCCTCCACCAGTCTTACACACTGCTTTTGGATAACTTTATGCTGCTTTACTCCTGGTGCAAAAATTCAAGCAGTTCAGTTTGGTTTGATGGTTTGTGATCATCCATCTTCCTCTTGATTATATTCCAGAGGTTTATAATTTGGTAAAATCAAAGAAACTCATCATTTTTAAGTGGTGTCTGCGGATAAACCTTGTATCTCCGTAACTTCGTATCTATAACTGAGGGAAGATCTTAATACACAGAACCAGAGCAAAGAGCCGAAAATCTGTCTGCAGAAAATCTGTACGCACATATGGACTGATATACACACTCGTGCACGCACGCACACACACACACACTCTGTCTTCCATTTCAGGTGTGTGTGTGTGTGTGTGTGTGTGTGTGAGAGAGAGAGCCAAGTCTTCGGCCTGGCGGCATGGAACATCTCCAACCCAAATAAAAGAGCAATGACATCATCCTAACACTCTAAACCGCGCCCCCTCCCACTCCAGGCAGCCAGTGATACGTCCAGCCCGCGGCTCGGAGCCTCCTGATTGGCTGACGGACAGTGAAAGCAAAAAGTTTCCACACACTCCTCGTGTCACAGTCCGTCGTCTATTAAAGTGAGTGTGTGTGACTGTGGAGTGTGTGTGTGTGTGTGTGTGTGTGAATCGTAATGATTCTCTCACTCTCTTTTTGTGGGAGAGTTAGAGAGCAGATGGTGGAGGAACACACACACACACACACACACTCTCACACACACACACACTATTGTTTTTATATGACGTCGGATTCTGTATATATACACCATACACAACATATTTTAATTATATGTTTCATATATTTTATTATGTAATTTATATGTAATTATCTATAACCTTCAGTCTTTACAGTCATTACAGGCATTTATTAAAGCCCAACGTTATGTTAATCCTGCAACCAATGACCTCATCAATCAGTGACATCATCAATTAGTGACCTCATCAACCAGTGACCTCATCAACCAGTGATCTGAACTTTTCACTCCAACAGTGAACAATGCTCGTCCACATGCTGCTGCTATCTCAAGAGCTAAAAAGGTATCCAAAAGAGTTCCCATGTTGTTGCAATGTGGTTTTTAGTGTGGTTGCTATGGTGTTGCTAGATGGTTATAGTATTCCAAATGGTTGCTATGGTATCCCGTGTGGGTCCTCTGACATTTCTGATGGGTTGCTATAAGTGGCTGCTACTATGATGCTAGTAAATTGCTCTGATATTCCACATTCCTGCTATGATGTCTAAGGTGGTTGCTCAGGTGTTGCCCTATGATTGCTGTAGTGTCACATAAAAATAAGAAGAATGCACAAACGCCTATAAAAATGCATCGGGAATTGGGACGCCTGCTAATGCACTGTTTCTTCTTCTGAAATCAAGGGTATTAAAAATGAGTTTATCCTGCTTTTGTTGGAGTACCTGTCTCATCTTTTCTGGCTCTACATGTTTCTGTTTCATTCCAGCAGGACAATGCTCGTCCACACACTGCTGCTTCATCTCAAGAGCTTTGAGTCTTGAAGACACTGCAGATACTAAACCATCTCCATGTGTGGGAAGCTATTGGATGTAAAAAGGGGGCGGAGCTACAAATGAACAGGTAAGCGTACAGTTGGGAGTACGTGGAGGAACACGGGACTGGGGCGGAGCTACAAATGAACACAGAAAGAGAACATTAGTCACAGAGACAGACAGGGAACAGGACAAGGAGGTGACAGGAAGTGACAGGACGTGACAGCCTCCTGATTGGCTGACGGACAGTAAAAGCAGAAAGTTTCCCATTGCCTATATCAGTCTAAATGTATAGCCTACCACATTGAAGCCAGGCAGTTTATTTATTGTAGCCGGGGGGACTGGCTACACACTGACGGTGAGAGTCTAATATTGGTATAAGTAAATATCCTGCATATATGTGTGTGTGTGTGTGTGTGTGTGTCAGATAGAGGACTGTGTTGGGCTGAGCTCAGTCAGGGCAGAGCTCCAAGCATAACAGTAGGGGGGCCACGCTTCATCCCAACTTTAGAGTCCAGGGATGTGGGGGTACAGGACACACACACACACACACACTCACACTCACACACACACATATCACAACTAAAGAGCTCAGCGCCAAATCTGTCTCTCCATTGGCTCTTATACACACGAACACACACACACATGCACAAATACTTTTTTAATTTTTACAGTTTTGCCAACAAACAAAATAACACAACCGGTTCATTGATGCTCAGTATTGAACATTTCTGCAATTTTATCTTTCTGCCCCGATATAAACACAACTACCCCATATTTTGATTGGTTATTCTGATATGTAACTAAATATCAGTTTAAACCATTTAAACATTTAAACTCTTTAACTATTTAAAACCCCATACAGCAGATATAATGATAACGAACTTCAATACTGATGTGAACTGTGCGAATCTGAAAGCATTGGTGTGTGTTGCTTGGACCGTGATAATTGCCACTTATAATTGTCACATATATGAATAATATATGAAAAACACGTTATACATTGATTACATTATACATTAAATGGCATAAAATGGCATTGGTGTCTAGTGCTTTGACCCCAATAATTGCCACTTTTTCACATGCACCAATGCAACCCATTTTATTGTTTAATTATACGTTTAATTTACTTAAATTTAGGAAACTGGCTGCCTTAAAAATCATTAATAATCAGTTATAACACATACGTAGAAAGGGAAACAGTGACCTGCTGTTTCCTAAATAGTGAACCCACAGCCATCTATATCTATACTGTTGCCCTTTCTACATATTTCTACAACTGATTATTAATGATTTTGATTTTTTTGCATTTACAACCTAATAAGTAACCATTAATAAACTAATTGTAAACCATTTATAAACCCTTCATAAAGGTAGTCTTATTTTAAAGTGGTATCGTTAAATATGGTTGTCACGTCTTGGCCTCGTCTCGTGTCTCTGTGTGCATTCCCCACGTGACCTGTGCTCCCCTGTGTCTCCCGTCTCAGTACTTTTCCACATGTGTTTCTAATTTGTAGCTCCGCCCCTCGTTACCTGTTTCCCCAGGTGTTCATTGTTTCATGTTTAGTATAAATAGTACTTGTTAGTCTACGTTTGCTGTCGGTCTTTGCACCTTCCCCCGTTGTTTGTCTTGCCACGTTCTCTAGGTCTTCGTTTTGTATTTATCTCCGTTTATTCCCTGTATATTTCTAGTTTGTTTTCTTGTTTGGTTATCGGTCACGTTATTTCTAGTCACGTTTAGTTTCTGTTTGTTTCTTTGTTTATGTTGTATATATTTACGTATTTATCCCTTGTATATATTTCCTCGCCCTGTTTTGTTATTATCTGTTTCACGTTTTTTCCCTGTTTGTTTATGCACCTATTTATATCCGTTATTCCCCTGTTTGTTTATTTGTTTCTTTGTTATTTAATAAAGTCTGGTCTTACCCGCATTTACGTCCGCCTCCCGTCTGGTTCCCGCGTTACAATGGTACATTCATATTTAGCTTTGAAAAAAAGATAAAAAAAAAACAAGCAAATGGCACACAACTAGTTTTTAAATTGTGCAAAATAAAAAAAATACAAAAATGTTCATACAATAAACTGCTCTGACTGTACAGATATGTTTTTTTAGTTTTTTTTTTTAAACCACTGATACCATTAAGTTTTATGAAATCAGACCTTTATTAAAGGTTAGCTGGACACTTTTATTTAAAGCATATCATCACTGTCCAATAAAAAAAAAAACACTTATCGCCATTTTTGTCGATTTTTAGTTTACTACATAATTTTTATTTATTTTTTTATTTTATTAATTTTTTTTTCCATTTTCTCCCCAATTTACACAGCCAATTACCCAACCCACTCACTAAGACTCCCTCTATCACTAGTGATGCCCAACACACCAGGAGAGTAAGGACTAGCACATGCCTCCTCTGATGTGAAGTCAGACTCCGCCTCTTTTTGAACTGCTGGTGATGTTGTAGCATTGCCGAGCAGCATCACAGTGCTAACACTCAGAGGAAAGCGCAGCGACTCGGTTCTGATACATCAGCTCACAGACGCAGCCTTGTGCTGATCCACATCACCCTAGGAGTGATGAGGGGAGAGAGCTCCATCTACTGTACTGTACCCACCCAGAGAGAGCAGGGCC
This sequence comes from Astyanax mexicanus, assembly GCF_023375975.1. Lineage (NCBI taxonomy): Eukaryota > Metazoa > Chordata > Actinopteri > Characiformes > Acestrorhamphidae > Astyanax > Astyanax mexicanus. The sequence continues at coordinate 36,199,184 of NC_064429.1, forward strand.
AATTTTGCTCCCTCTGAGCGCCGGCAGCTTGATGGCAAAGCTGCATGAGCGGGGGTTCAAGTTTACTACATAATTTGAACAAACAAACTGTCCCTTAAACTGTGCAACAATTTCTTGATGAACGGACCAATAGAAACTCTTCAAAATTACCTGAAACCAACTTTTTTTACACTGACTTCCATTACATTCTCTCTCCTGTAAAGTTGCTGTTTTGGAGATAAGTGTTTTTTTTTTCATTGCACAGCAACGATATAAAAAGGGTCATGCTCAATTAGCAGCATCTGCCTGTGAGGGAGCTCGTTAAAGCGCACTTTTAAGTGCACTTCAGTCGGGTGATGCGTTGGGGACGGGAGCGGAGATATGAAGGCGGTTTAATGGTGCGTGCCAGAACGCTCCACTGCCGTCGAGTAAACACCTCGGCTCACGTCCACACTTCTGAGACGCTCACGCCGACACCCACACGTGTGAAACGCGTGCATTGTGGGTAAAGTGAGCTGGGAGAGGGGTGGGCGGGGTCACTGCACCTATCATCTGTTACTGCGGAGACCGAGAGGAGAGACCGTGTGGGAGCATCCGTCCCAATTACAGCTTTAAAGGAGTGTTTCTGTGGGTGTTTTGATAAGGAAAGAAATGTTTTGTGGTTGAAATAATAAAGGCTGGTCTTTAAACCCAACATAAAAACTGTAAAAACGACAGTAAAAAAGAGATGACGTACAGAAAACAAGTCTACAAACAGGGCTAACTGCTCTGTGATCGCTCAGTTCAATGAGTTCAACAACTGGGCAAATACGAATTATTAGTTTTTTAAAAGATTTTAACCATATAAACCAACAAATTAAAGCATATTTAAAAGGTTTATGTGCACAAAATCAGGTTCTGATTATAAATAGCAACCACTTAAACACTTAAACACTTAAACACTTGAACGCTTTACTGCACCAAGTGTTGTATAACGCTGTGTATAATGCTTGGAATAATTGCCACTCTTGCATTCACATTAATAGAATTTGAATAAAGTAAGTTACTTACACTTAAATGATGTTCAGGACACACTCAGGAGAATGTAATGTATCTCCTCTTTGTTTTAATCATGTTTGATCTATGCTTTATTCTTATTTTATTCTTTTATTTCCATTTTTATTGTTACATGTTTTTTGTCATTTGACTTCTCTTTTTATTTTCTAATTTGTAAAGCACTTTGAATGACCATTGTGGGTACCACTTTAAAATACGACTACCTTTATAAAGGGTTTATAAATGGTTTACAATTAGTTTATGAATGGTTTATAATTAGGTTGTAAATGCCTTAAAAATTAAAATCATTAATAATCAGTTATAACACATACGTAGAAAGAGCAACAATATAGATGGCTGTGGGTTCACTATTTGACAAACAACAGGTCATTGTTTCCCTTCCCTAATTAGTAACCATTAATAAACTAATTGTAAACCATTTATAAACCCTTTATAAAGGTAGTCTTATTTTAAAGTGGTATCCCATTGTGTATGAAAGGTGCTATATAAATAAACTTGCCTTGCCTTGCCTTTTTGTGTTAATTTGCCAGTATGCATTAATGTATTAGTGATAAAAAAAGGTCCAGTAGGTATTACAGTATTTTTTGCACTATAAGATGTACTTAAAATCCTTTAAATTTCCCAAAAATCATATATATATGTGTCAATATATGTATAAATTCTATCAGTCAGGTATTAAGGAGCAGTAAAGCCACTCCACTGAAGTACAGAGTTATACAGGAGTTTCAGTAAAGTTTCTCCAGCACTAAGGCTGGAGCAGTATTAGCATTAGCCGCTAACCACTATAAGCGCTAGCTCTTTCTCCATTTAGAGGTAAGTATATCAGACTGTAGTCTGCATGTTTATCGTGTTAAAACAAGCTACGTGAGACAAACGCTAGCTAATATCACCCTGGCTTACCAGAACGATCAGGGTTCCTCAGTGTAGCGCTGTCGAACAGCATTTACTAGTCCAAACCATGGCTTGCGCTAGCGGTTAGCTGCTAATGCTAATGCTGCTGCACCCAGCCTTAGTGGAAATCTGTAAATCTAAGCTTACTGTACATAAACAGAAGAGCTTTATTCACCCTAATAAACAGTTTTCAGGACAAAAATCTGTGTAGATTAATATCCAGCACTTATTTGACCTTAAAATAAAGCGTTTTTTCAATAATTTAATAAATTACAGTTTTGTGTGCTTAACTTAGCTTAGCTTTACACCTTTACCTGCTGTAAATTAGGAGGAATACAGGGCATCACCCCTGTTCCTTACTAGTGGTGCGCTATGCTCCTTATAATCCTGTGAACCGCAAATAATGCAGTTTTTGTCTGTATATGTTCTTTCTTTTAAAGCATCAACGGTCAAATGGTTAATGTGTAAAATCTTGTGTTTTGAGAACCATATATATGGTGGCCACTCTAAAAACCACACATCGTTGGTGCTCTACTGTTCCATAATGTTATATATATAATTAACTAGACTTATATAATTATAATTATATATATAATTAACGCTTAGACCCCAATAAATGCCAGTTTTGCATAAACATTAGCTGCATTTGGCTGAAGCAAACACTTGAATCCTGTTATACAGGCAGAAGAATATGGTGTAATATTTGTGTAGAACTGCAAAATGTATGTATTTTTATTTACTTCTTAAAACCTATAAGCTAATATACTGAAGTTAAACGGTTCTACTGATTTACTGTAACTACAGTATATTGTCTTTAAAGACGCCCACATTTAATATACACTCAATATACAACCCCAAAAACAGTCAAACAGTTCAGCTGGAGCCTCTGATTGGTTCAATCTCTCCGGTTTTCCTAACTGAAGCCCCTGAACTGGGTTTCCTGGTCCCGTCCCAACTGGAGTGATCTCATGCTGGCTGTGTTCCAATCCCAGCACTCCTGAGCACAGTAATCAGGTCCTGCAGGACTACTTTGATTATTTGGATCAGACCTGAGTGCTACTTTGCCCCTAAGCAACATGGGAATCAATATTATATTCAATTGCATAACAATGGAAATGTTGCATTAATAAAGGATTGTGTCCCATGACTTTTGCCATGTCACATGGAAGTATAAATAGAGTAAAAGTATATACAGTATGTACAAATTGCTCAAGTGAAGTTTTTAGCTTAGTTTACAGCATTGGAAAACTAATACCTGTGGTTTAAGTTGTGAGGTGTTATCTTGTGAGTAAGTGATTTTGACTGAACAGTGTGATTCATAGGTATGAATTATAGGAATTGTTGGAATTATTGGAACGAGGCCTAAAACTGAGTGCCAAGTGTACATGACGTCCCATTTACGAAGTAAATATATTGATATTGCTATACACATCCCTACACTTAAGAGACCATCCTTTCATCTGTTTGAATGGGGGGAGGGGCCTAAACACTCAAAAACAAAGATATAATTACCATTTTAGCAACATACTTTAAGTCATAGATTAAATCTGATAGAAACTTGATGATTAGTTTGTATCGGTTGGCTTAAAAATGCATAAAAATTGCTGTAATTGATTGGCTGCTGCGCTTGCACAGATCTCCTTATCGAGAAAACTGATCCTCTTAAACTTGCATCATAAAAGTAGCAAGCTGATTGGCTCCTTTATCCTTAAATAGACACTAATGCCATAAAGTATTGTTGAGAATTGACTAATCATGATATATCGAGTATTGCAGAATCATAGTCATAACAGAATGGTGGGCAAAAGTCATGGGACACACTTACAAACACAGAGCAGACACATTAAATTTTGCTGAGATAATCAGAGATTAATCCAGATTTATGCTGAATCCGTCTTTCTGCTCATTCTGAGGTTTGGCCTCGTCGTCCTCACCACAGAAACGGCCGTAAAATGACATCATAAGATGAAGAAAGCGATAGAGTGAGAGAATCAGAGTGAGGGAGGGTCTCTCCACCAGATTTTCCACTTGTATAACGAGTATAACACTTGGCTCGTCCTCTCATGTGGTTTTCGTAAAGTTAACGTTTTACTGCCTCATAAAACCCAACAATAACAACAACCAAACCAAACACACAATACCAGCCGTTTCACAGCGACACTCTAATACACTAGACAGAGTCCGAACAAGCAGAACATTATGACCATCACCTACACTGCTCATATAGCCTACAGGATGCTGCCCACAGTTATTATAAATTATACCACAGTTACATTCGACCCTGCAATGTGATTGGCTGAGAGGTGTTTTATTAGTGCCATTATCAGCTGTAACAAAACAAAGCTATCCATGTATTACTCTGCCACATAGAGGTAAACTAGCAACGATGCAGCGCTTACAAACCAAATACAAACCAAATGTGACCCATTATACACCACTGGGACAGTGCAGCAATGCCATGTCTCCAATACAATAGGCGGCGTAGGCAAGGGCACGGTCCCAAAAATAAATAAACCCAGCGATTTAAAATATACTGTACGCATTATTACGCACATTATCAGCCACTAATATCAGGTTAAGAGTTGTTATTATTAAAATAAAAGCTTAAGTGTATATATTTTCCAGATAATATAGGGTATTTTAAGCTGAATGTAAGGTAGATTATTGTAATTTCGCAGGTCTCGCCACTGGAGGGGCACCGAAAAATTGTAATTCTTAAAAAAAAAACTATATATATATATATATATTTTTTTTTTTTATTATTCAAACGAGCGCTGGACTTCAATCTACACAGATTTCTCTCCAAAAAACTGTTTATTTGGGTGAGTAATTCATAGTAAATCATATTTTCCTCATCCTCTTTTACTCAAAATCTTTCAATAAATTGTGAATAAACAATAAACTGTGGTATAATTGCAATAATACACTTGAGCTTTGTGCTATAAGGTGTAATATTGGCACTGCTGTGCTGATCTACTGCACAGTGCCAATATTACACGTTATAGCATGAACCTCGAGTTTATTATTATTTAATTGTACCCGACTGTAACACTACCAAACCCTGCACTGCACTGACTGACAGCCCTGTGAACGCACGACCCCGCCCCCAAAACACACATACTGGGTATATACGTGTAATGTGCTGGCCAGTGATAACCTGTACAGAGCTGTGAAAACACAGATTACACTACTGTAGGCAGGAGACGCCAACAGAGAACACACATACACTCATACAGACCTATACAAAACCACACACACTCTAATACACACTCTCCTGTGTCCATATATGTCTCTGTCTGTCTGTCTCTGACTGTTTGCCTTGTTTGGTTGATGCAGTTTAACACTCTGGACTCCTTACTGTCTTCCTCATCACCAGCCAGTCGGCAGCACAGTGTGAAATATATATATATATATATACATAAAAGGAATACATATAAACATTAGGGATGCACGATAATTTTGAAATTATACATTGTAAATCTGGATGAGTTAAATTAACTTAAGTAATTGTGAAAACATATATATAAGTACAGTATTTATCACACTATAAGGTGCACTTAAAATACTTACATTTTCCCAAAAATGTTCAGTGCATCTTATGTATGAATTCTACCAGTCAGGTATTAAGGAGCAGTAAAGCCACTCAACACTGAAGTACAGAGTTATACAGGAGTTCCAGTGAAGTGTCTCCATCACCAAAGCTGGAGCAGTATTAGCATTAGCCACATTCCTAGCTCTTTCGCCGTTCAGAAGCGAGTATATCGGACTGTAGTCTGCACGTTTACCGTGTTAAAACAAGCTACGTGGGTTGAACTCAGGGTTCATCAGTGTAGCGTTATCGGGCGGTGTTTACTAGCGCTAAGTGCTGCTAACCACGCTTTTAATATTGGAAATCTAAGCTTACTGTTTTACTTCAACTTATATGGTCAGTTGAAAAGAACTGATTTAATTTTAAATATAGATATAAAAATGCTACAGAGTGAACAGTATAGAGAGTTGCTGTAGCAGCTCAGTAAATGATGCTTGCTCCTACAGCCTACAACAAACAGGCCATAATATATGATCTACAGGTTCACCCAAAAAATAGCCGGGGGGAATCACCACATTTATTTGAAGTTTTTAAGTTGAAATACACGCAGTTTTAGGCATAAGGTGGTTATAATGTTATAATGTTATGGCTGGTCGGAGTATTTTGCCTTTATTCTCGGTGATGAGTGTACAGATGAGCTAATGACAGATCAGATAAACAGGGGATTAGTTAGAAACCAGTATCAGACCATCACTCCCACTGTCGGCGCTGAGCTGGGAGCTGCTGTGCTGGAATAATAAACGGAGGTGAGCTGGGATTTGCTGTAACAGTATTAGGAGCTGTAGAGTATATTTCACTGGGCTGGAATAATACCCAGCAGCCCTGAAGCGGGCCGGAGCCGAGCTCTTTTACCCGCTGGACTCATTTGTAAGGTGTATTTATTCTTTTGGGTTTATAATAATAACTGATTTTTAGTGGAGGAGTGTTTTCGGTACTGGAACTAGCGCAGCGCTGTCCCGCTTAGCGCTCAGAGCCGTGTATATCAGCCTCCTGCTGTCTGGCAGCCAATCAAAGAGCTTCTCCATCTGCTAACGGTTAGCATTGTACCCAGCGACAGTACACAATACACAACAACTGTGGGCAGTGTGGAATGATATCAGTGCATTTCTATAAACAATGCAGTCACAGTTTAGGCTAGCATCACTGCTGTTTGCTAGTAAAGTAAGTAAAATGACAAATGATAAAAGTATTGGGACACGTTCACACTGTTTTCAATGTTTTTTCTGAAGGAAGAACTCTAGAATACTGGAGTACAGCGGTAAAAACAAAGGATCTGAGCTGGATCAGGATTAAAACTGCTTAAAACAGCTTAAAATAGCCTCCAAATCTACTGTATTTTTTGCACTATAAGGCACCTCGAATTATAAGGCACATTAAGCAACACTAGTAAGGAACAGGGGTGTCACCAGAAGTGCTGGATGTGAATCTACACATATTTTTCTCCTGGAAACTGTTTATTTGGGTGAGTAAAGCTCTTCCATTTATTTACAGTGAGCTTAGATGTCCAGATTTTCACTAAGGCTGGGTGCAGCAGCCTTAACATTGATTTAACACGGTAAACATGCAGACTACAGTCCGATATCCTCACCTCTGAACAGCAAAAGACCTAGCGCTTAGTGAGGTTAGCAGCTAATGCTGCTCCAGCAGTGCTAGCTGGGGTTAGCAGCAGGCTACAGGATGCTAATACTCATCTCTCAACGGTGCTAATGTTAATGCTAATGCTACTCCAGCCTCGGTGCTGGAGAACTAAATTGAATCTCCTGTATAACTCTGTACTTCAGCAGAGTGGTTTTACTGCTCCTTAATACCTGACTGATAAAATTAATACATAAGGAGCACCGGATTATAAGGAGCTCTGATGATTTTTGGCAAAATTAAACAATTTTAAGTTCACTTTATAGTGCTCAAAATACAGTACTGTTCTGCTAAACGCTCAGGGCTATGTACTGTTTGATATCAGCCTCCTGCTGTCTGGCAGCCAATCAAAGAGCTTTGTCCATCTGCTAGCAATTAGCATCGTACCCAGCTACAGTACACAATACACTGTGGGCAGTGTTGAATGGTATCAGTTAGTTTCTATAAACAATAAAGTCAGAATTTAGGTTAGCATCACTGCTAATTACTAGTGAAGTCTTCTGAAATCGACAGCTGCTTTTGTTGGAGTAACTGTCTCTACTGTTCAGTTTCTAGTGGATTTGGATAATTGCTGTGAGGATTTTGTCCAACATCCTGACTTCACTAATTGGATGCAGTCAAATCCTCGCAGCAATTATCCAAATCCAATTCCTGGGAAATCAATATAATACTGTCTAGGCAAACATCTGAAAATTACACATCCTCCTTTTCTTCCTCAGTGAGGAAAGTGTGGGCCTTGGCATACATTCATTTTGATATTTAACGTCTGTAGATGGTGGTTATTATGGAATTTGCCATGATATGATGTTGTAGCTAGGTGGTTGATATGGTATGAGGTCTTATGAACCATATTACAGATGTTAAGGACTAGTTTGGAGCTCCATCATTCTAAAGAACACAGTTTCACTGCTACACAGCTCAGCTTTCATTGATACACATGATACCAATACAGAATTATGTTTGAGGTTTGTCTGCTTCAAATAGTCCTATTCTATCAGCTCCTCTATACTATTCTACAGGACCTAGAGAAGCTGGGAACACTCCTCACTGTTACAGGCTAAGAATAATGTATGTTAATGCTGCCTAGAGGGCGCCAGAGAGCACTCTGTTAGAGCACAGCGGTAAAAACAAAGGATCGGAGCTGGATCAGGATTAAAATGGCTTAAAATACTGTAGAATCTATACCTAAAATCTGAACAGACCCTTCATCTTCATCGCTGAGGAAGAGGAGGAGGAGGGTGTGTCAGCTCTGACTGTAAGACAATATCGAGACTTACAGAAAACAATTAGGCTTGTACAGTTATAGCACTGCTCTGGAATTTCAGACTGAGTAAATGTGTGTGTGTAAAGGTTGCTGACCTTAATGTAATGTTATCACACTTGGCATTTGCTTCAAGTGTGTTTTTACTCCTTATCAGTGGATGAGGTAATGCTAACACTGTTGCTCTACACACAGAGATTGTTGTTTTTTCTATGCTGGACATAAAATGAGATTGAGAGGGTTGGGTTTGGAGGTTCTACAGGTTCTGTATGGTTCCTGCAGCACATTTACCCACAGATCTTGCTACAGCTGGGCCTGTAGATCCTGTAGATCTACACTTGTAGATTGAAACTGAAGCTGCAGAGTCCCAGCTGATCCATAAATGCTGGATTGGTGATCAATAAAATCAATTAATTTGAAGACCAAGCAGGACATACAGAAGGAAGTGCTGCAATCTGGTGGAGACGTTCCTGCTGTGTGTGGGTGAGCATTATCCTGCTGAAAAAGCTGCCCTGTCAGTTGGAAGTTCTGTCATGAATGACAGACAGAAACACATGTGTCTGCGGGATGTTCTGCACATATCACTGTATCACTGAGCTGTTAGTGTTCCTCGTATCACTACTAGGTGAGACTGACTGTTGTATGATATGCTTCTTGTGTAATCAATCACACCTGCAGTTTACAGTGTGAACTCTTCAGTCCACCTCAAAGGCAGGATTGAATCCAGGCCTATATATAGTTATATAGAGATATATAGTTTTGTATCTCTGCTGGATTTTCTCAGTCAGTTTTATGAGGTAGAGTCACCTGGAATTCAGGCTTTCAGTTAACAGCTGTGCTGAACTCGTCAAGAGTTAATTACTTGAATTTTTTTGTCTCTTAATGTAAAGTTTGAGAGCATCAGTTGTAAAGTAGTGAAGAGGTAGAGTTACAGGTATACAGTGAATAGTGAATATTTAAGTAATATTCTAATCCAGATTATGAGAAGCAAAAACTACTCAACTAAGTAAAGAAAAAAAATACTTTAAGAGAAAATGAAGGTCAGTCAATCTGAAACATTTGACCACAAAGACAAAAAAAAAAACATTATGATGAAACTGGCCCTCATCAGGACCGCCCCAATAAAGGAAGAACAAGAGTGTGTCCACTTTTGACTGTATTTAAGCATTAAGAGATTGATGGAACCCTGTGAAATTCATTCTCCACACTGTCTGATCACACACACACACACACACACACACTTAATCTCTTGTCTCCACTATCAGCTTTCTGAAGTTTAAACCCTGCTTCTATTAGACCCTGTTATACATACATATATCATCTCACTGTGTGTGTGTGTGTGTGTGTGTGTGTTTAAAAAACTAATTGGACATGTCTGTTCCACTTAGTGAAGCCTTTGATCTGTCTGTCACACACAGCACAGAGATAAGACTTAGACTAATATATTATACACAGCGCACAAACACACACACACACACACACACACACACACACACACACACACACACACACACACATGTACACACATACACACATTGTCGTCTCTACCCTTCTGGATTACTTTTTCATTACCACCCGCAGCCACAGATAAAGACTTCATCATATCATTTTACATTTTACCTCAGATTTAAGTGTGTGTGTGTGTGTGGTGCTCCTCATTATGGAAGTGTAAAACAGGGCTGGGCGATAACAATATTTAAAATATTGTCATTTAGAGCATTTCTTTGCAGAAAACGAGAAATGCCTGAAATAACAAAAAAATCTTTCAGACCTCAAATAATGCAAAGAAAACACGTTCATATTCTTGACATGTTCTCCTCCACCAGTCTTACACACTGCTTTTGGATAACTTTATGCTGCTTTACTCCTGGTGCAAAAATTCAAGCAGTTCAGTTTGGTGGTTTGATGGCTTGTGATCATCCATCTTCCTCTTGATTATATTCCAGAGGTTTTCAATTTGGTAAAATCAAAGAAACTCATCATTTTTAAGTGGTCTCTTATTTTTTTCCAGAGCTTCTCTGCTACGCTAGCTATTCTACTGTGATAATAATCAGACTAAATACAAGATTCAGTACAGAATACAATTTGACACACACACAAACATTGTTTCAGATGTTCGTCTGGACTTTCAGGTGTGAAAACGCCCTAAACGACCTTGTTTACTGTATCTCCAGACCTTAGACGGTTAATATGTTGCGTATTAACAGCACGCGGTTCACGCAGGTCTAACCTGCAGCCTGCGACTGTTAGCGTAAAGCTGTCAGCACGTAACTCCAGCCTCGGTGTTCAGTATCGTACACAGCGCTGCCAGGTCTTAAAGCCACAGCTGCCCTTCACTAACTGACCCGGGGTTAGCGCTTGGCTCCACCCAGCGCCCCAATATCCGCACCGGCCGAAACATTAGAAACGCCCCACCCAGCCTGCCAGACGGAGCGTAGTACACATGTTAAACACACACACATATATATATATATATATATACACACACACAGCTGTGTAAGAGCAGTACAGCACTTTACAGGTCCGCTCACGGCGCTGACCACATCCCCCCTGTTAAACCCAATTAATGCCCAGATCACACAGCAGCCAGACGTGCAGTTCCTGCCATGGAAAAGCGTTTAGCGGGCCTTTAAAAAAATGCCACACGAACCAATTAGAGCTCTGACGAGGCTGAAACGCTCGTTACGGCGCTAGCAGGACTGGCTGGGAGGGCGTAGCCGTTAGCACACATGCACAGACCCGTCGTAACCACAGCAGACCCGTCCTAAACATAGTCCTACCGCTGCATCAGCCGTACTGACCAACAACTGCTTTATACTGGTGTGTTTTCCTGCTCTGAATAGGACTAGTGGGCAGTGAGGGGTTTGTTTGCTGGAAGGAATGGTCAGAGGCTAAAAGCTGTGAAGGTTAAAGCATGCAAACATGCTAAAAACAGAGCACAGGACCACACTAACCACTTATAGGGCTTTATTCACCAAAAGAACTCTGGTTCTTGAACCAGTTCCGTTCGGGCTTATAAGAATCGTGGTGCTTTTTAGCGAACCAGCGCATGTTTCCACAAGTTTTGGTAAAACTAGTCAAATTTTAGTCAAAATGTCACATCATACGTCACTGCACAGCGGCAGTGAACAGAAGCGGTCACTGTTCGCGCAAATAACTTAGCAGTGGTGTGCAGTAAGACCCTTCCAACCCTTGTGCATGTAAATCACTAGATAATATTTAATCAGGAAATAAATATTATAGTTATTGTAAACTATAAGCGTATATTTTATAAATTAACTAAAAAACAAGCAACTAATTAAAAGCATTAATCTACATTTTTTTAGTTGCTATGACCCATATCTGACTGACAGCAGTACTAACCAATCAAAACTGCTTTTTCAAATGGCTTCTGTCCCTGTGTGTCTGCCTGCCCCTTCTACTGATTTTGAGAAGGATTTAGTAATGAGTCTATTAGCAAAGTCGTAGGAAAATGTAACCAATCAGATTCATGATTTTCACTACGGGGGCGGGGCCATGGCGTGTTGGGTTAGTTTCGGTAGTTTGCTAGTTAACTATTATAACTATATATTTGTGATTGCAAATGAGACATATGTGTTGTGTTGTATCTAATTAAAATGTTTAAGACTACCCTTCAATAATAAACTGGTAATAAACTGAATCTGGTGTTTGCTATGTTGTGAGGATCTGATTGGATTCAGCCACAACACCTCAAACTTAAAACCCTCAAACTGTTACATCACAGTCTTGACATGTTCTATATACACCCCTAAAGTTTATCTAAACCCCGCACATTAAATGAAGCCTATTGAAGCTTATCACTGTAAACAGACCTTACTCTCTCTCTCACACACACTCCCTTTCTCACACACACACACACACACACACATTTTTACCATGTTTATCCTCCTGTCAGTTTACCATCACTCACAAAAACAGGACGTGAGCAGAGTCCAAACAGGAAGTGAGCGAGGGTGTGCTCGCCCTGTTTCCTCTACAGAGCTCCGTGCTAAAAGCCTGAATGAAGCCGAATGCCGTCAGCATCTAATCAGAGCTGATTCATCCTAATCTGTTCATTTAAACACGTCCAAAAAGCTAAAAAACTGCCGTTTATATACATATTTACTCTTTAATCCCTCAGGACGGGACTAGCGATCTGTTTATACATAATATTCCTGTATTTCCCCCAAAAATATCACAATATAAAAGTGTTTAAAGAGTGTTTATGTCTGTATACCATTAAAAAACACAGTAAATAAACTGTGAAAGCCCACTGACACAATGTGAACTGGAGTCCAACCAATTACAGAAGAGCAGTCACAGCAGATTCATACTGGACTTAAATCAATAGTTAGTTCTTAATGCTTGACTATACACACTACAAACACTGCATATTCACATTGGATCCGAATCTACCTTAAGCAAATACTGTCTGACAAGAAAAAGAAACAAACACAATACAAATTCATACTGAATCTCAGTCACAATACAATCATTAATGCTAAACTGTAGAGTTAAAACTGCACCCACTTCTGATTCATACTGGATTACATCATCATATCATCAGAATGTACTGTAAAAGCTTTGAACACCGCAAATTTATAGTGGATCAAAATTTGAATATCATACTGTAAAATCTGCACACATTACCGATTCATACCGGATCCAAATCATGTCAACTATGTCTAATACCATACTGTAAAATGCTTTAAACGCTGCAGATTCATACTGGATGGGAATTCAGAATTCATTACTCCACTGTGTTTATTATCGGAGTGTAAATGCTTTAAACAAAACAAATACATACTGGATTACAATAACTCCACTACATTTAATATCAAACTGTAAAAAGCTTCAAACGCCACAAATTTATAGTGGATCAAAATTTGCTACACTATGTTTAATATCATACTGTAAAATCTGCAAACATTACCGATTCATACCGGATCCAAATCATGTCAACTATGTCTAATACCATACTGTAAAATGCTTTAAACGCTGCAAATTCATACTGGATGGGAATTTACTCCACTGTGTTTTATATCCGAGTGTAAATGCTTTAAACAAAACAGATACATACTGGATCAATATTTGCTCCACTATGTTTAATATCTGTCTGTAAAACGCTTTAAACTCCGCATATTCATACTGGATCAAAATTTACTCTACTATATTAAATATCAGACTGTAAATACTACACACTGCAGATTCATACTGGACACTGGTATCCGGTGGTTATGGGTGTATATCCTCAGTCTTACCTTCCTCACAGTGAGTGCCGCTGTACCCCGGGCAGCACTTCCACTCCAGAGCAGTGATGGTGCGATACACCACCTTATAGGACGGCCGGACCACTGTACGATAACTGCAACACACACACACACACACATACACACACACAAAGCTTGGTCAATATACTGTCCAAAAATTCAATTAATTATGATTAATTATTGTCATCAGATATAATGATAATATCATACCATAATAAAATCAATGAAATATTTTAAATTAAGAATATTCAGACACTAATATTGGAATATACAATAATACAATATACAATTATGTTGATTATAATACTGCCGACAGTAAAAATGACTGGGTTATGTTATGTTTATTTATTCTATAATAAGTTGATGTTATATATTGTGACCAGCCTGGTCATGTAAAGAAGCAAAGATGCATTTTAGGGACTGATAAAATAGAGAAATGTAGTTTATTTGTTTTATTACACTCACTGATCCTTATTCCAAGCAATCTGTTGGTTACTGCCTATGTACAACGTTGTTATTACATGTATTATAAGGCTGTATTGTGGTTATATAGTATTTGTTGCCTATTAAGGAGCTGTCCATGTGGTCAGTGCCTAGATAGGCAGCTCACTGGGTTTTTAGACAGACATATTATGTGTGTGTGTGTTTGAATATATGTGTGTGTGTGTGTGTATATTACCTGCCGCCAGTGCAGCCCTGTGGCCACCTGCAGGTCTGATAGACTCTCTGAAGTGTGGTTCCATTCTGCACCTGACACGTCACTGTTTTAGTAACAGAATGGGGACACCAGTTCCTGAAATAGAGAGAGAAATGGTTAATAAAGTCCTGCAACCAGTGCTTCTCCACACACTGCTGAAAACTGATCAGGGGCTCCAAGTGGTCCAGTGGTCTAAATCGCTGTCACTATGATCGGGAAATTGTGGTTTGAATCCAGGTCATGCAGCTTGCCATCAGCTGCCTGAGCCCTGAGAGAGCACAGTTGTCCTTGCTCTCTCTGGGTGGGTACAGTAGATGCCGCTCTCTCCCCTATTCATCACTCCTAGGGTGATGCGGATCAGCACAAGGCTGCGTCTGTGAGCTGATGTATTAGAACCAAGTCGCTGTGCTTTCCTCCGAGCGTTAGCGCTGTGATGCTACTCGGTAATGCTGCATCAGAACTGTAACTACTGTAACTACAGCGTATGGTTTATACAGGCTAACACCACCAACGTTAGCAGTAAAAATGAAGGGGGTTGGTAAACGTTAGGATCGTAAATTAATGCTGAAACTCTCCTCTCCTGCTCCGCGTCTTCATGTAAAAGCTGAGCCTTTGCGAGGCTAGCTGTGTCTGCAGGAATGTGGTTAGGTTAGCGTAACTTTCCTTAGCTTAGCATTAGCTTAGCTTAGCCTAGCCTGGCTGGTTACCGTTCCGGCTATGAGACTGTGGCCGAGGTGACTCGGCTGATGGATTGACGAACCAGCGTAGTGGGCTGCGGGTGAGCGTGCCTTGGCTGGGCGCTAGCCTGTGCTAAGCTAATGCTGCTGGTGTGTTCAGTGTATTCACACACACACACACGCACACACACACGCAAACCTACACACAACAAGAAGTGAGTGTTTAAGAGGCTCTTTTGAAGCTGCTGGGCTGTGTTTACTCTCCTTCAGTAGGCCGTGAGAGCTCCACTCCATCCTCTATCAATACAACCCCCCTCTTAAAGCCCCCCCGGAGTCAAAGGGCCGGTCGAGGAGGAGGCGCACTGTGTGAGTGTGTGTGTGTGGGAGATTCTAAGAAATGTAAAACAGCTTTTAGGGAGTGTGCTCTAATGTCTTGGGTTCCCCCGTTATCAGAAACCCACAAAACCAGCACTTTACATCCATCTGAGAACCTCTCAGAACCGGGGTGAACATGAGGTCAGAGGTCAGAACGCGTAATCGGGTCAGATTTACTGTATTTACTGTATTTATTATTATTAAACAACGACGTAGTGCAGAACAGAACCACATCAAAGAGAGAGAGCAGCGCCGCTGGACTCCACAGTGTTTAAACAGAATTATAAAGAGCAATAGTGTACTGTTACACTGTACACACACACACACACACTCATACACACTCATACACACACTCATACACACACTCATGCACACACAAGTGATCCAGACTATAAAGAAACACATAAGGATATGCCTGTCACAATAATTACATCATCGCCTTATCGAACAATAAATGGATTATCTCAATAATATTTGATAATCGTGATATCGTCTATTGTGTTTATTTAAATGTTTGTTCACATATATAACAGAAAAAAACTGTATTTTAGCCAGTCATGCTGTAAAACAATAGCTGCAACTTCAGATAGATAGATACTTTATATATCCCAAAGGAAATTTAGAGAGAGAGAAAGACTGAGACAGAGAGAGAGACAGAGGGAAGCGAGAGAGAAAGAGAGAAAGAAAACCACACTCTTATTTCATTTTATTTTAAATTATCATTAATAATATTTATAATTGTTAATCCTGTAAATATCTCAAGTTCTGTTGCTGTAATTGTATGTCTGTAATTTTTCTTTTATTTTTATAATATTTTTTTTTTTTTCTTTAGCAATAGTGTTGCTTGTTACATTTATGCCAATAAAGCACTGTTGAACTGAACTGAGAGATACAGAGAGAGAGAGAGAGAGAGAGAGAATAAGAGAGAGAAAGAGAGAGAGACTGAGAGAGAGAGAGAGAGAGAGAGAGGTCTCAGACTACCGTCCAATCAGATTCCTCTCCTCCAGATCCCTCGGCGGCTCTCGGAGAGAAAGAGAAGAAGAAATGAAAAAAAACAGAAACAAAAGGCTCATTGAGGAGAGCAGCCCACCGCCCCTGCAGGTCCCGGGCAGGATACTGACGGAGCTGACGGAGGAGGAGGAGGAAGAGGAGGAGGAGGAGGAGGAAGAGCATATGGAGCCTATTATATTAAACACATGTCGGGGGGGTTATTATCAACACAACGCCATACAAACACTTCTGACAACCTTCATACGGTTACAGAACAGAGCAGAGCAGAGCAGAGCAGAGCAGGCCACGACATGGAAAACAATTACCACTGATCTCCTTCTGGGAGAGTGTGTGTGTGTGTGTGTGTGTGTGTGTATCGGGGGCTGATTGTATGCAGGTGTGTGACAGCGCTCGTACAGTTGCTGGATTAGTGAAATGACCCCAAGGTCAGGACTTTCCATGTTTAGGCCTCCATACTACACATAGCTCTATCTGTACATACACTATCTAAAAAAACTAAATAAGAGAGCACTTCCGACCAAATTATGAGTTTCTTTGATTTTACCAAATTGAAAACCTCTGGAAGATGGATGATCACAAACCATCAAACCAAACTGAACTGCTTGAATTTTTGCACCAGGAGTAAAGCAGCATAAAGTTATCCAAAAGCAGTGTGTAAGACTGGTGGAGGAGAACATGATGCAAAGATGCATGAAAACAAAAACTGTGATTAAAAACCACCAAACATTGATTTCTGAACTCTTAAAACTTTATGAATATGAACTTGTAGCATGTTACACCCAATTTTCCAAGTATAACGTGTGAATCAACACAAGTTGCTTGTGCCAATACCCCGGCTGCTGACTATAATATGGGAATCAGTTCAAACCGCTTGTGACAAAACCCCATTTGCCAAGTATAATACGAGGATCGGTTTAAATCACTTGTGACTGGGGGTGTAATGGTACAGACAATTTACAGACAGACAGCGCATGTGAAAGAGAGAGAGAGAGACAGACAGACAGAAAGACGGTGCGGGCAAAAGAGAGAGACAGACAGACAGAAAGACGAGGCGGGTGAAAGAGAGAGAGAGAGAGAGAGAGAGAGAGAGACAGACAGACAGCGCGGGCGAAAGAGAGAGACAGATAGACAGAGAGACGATGTAGGCAAAAGAGAGAGAGAGAGAGAGAGAGAGAGAGAGAGAGTAAGAGAGACAGGCGGTGCGGATGAAAGAGAGAGAGCGAGAGAAAGACATACAGATGACGCGGGCAAAAAAGAGAGAGAGCTAGAGAAAGAGAGTGAGAGAGAGAGTCAGACGGCGTGAGTGAAAGAGAGAGAGAGCGAGACACAGTACAAGCGCCTAACCCTGCGACAGGCAATAATTAGTTTCTATGGCAGCGTAGTAAGAGTGTGTGAACAGTTTAAATGATCTGCGCTTCTGTTGCTTATAGCAACAGTGCTACAGCTACACTTTCTGGGTTACGTTCATTGGCTCCACAAATCTCCTATGGACTGCCTGTACCCCGGTTGCCAGGTATAATACAATATAATACAATATAATATAATTTTAAACTCACAATCTTTAGATCATGCACCTGGAGTGTTCGCCACATTTCAATAAACATAATTAAGTGTTATTAATAGTTAATTACACAAACCCATATGCATAGAATACATCTTAGTACATACTGAAAAATTCATAGTAGATAATGAATCATTTATAATGTATACTGAATAATACTATGAAATAACTAATAGATTACTGAATAATGTATGGTAGATATGGAATAATTCATAAGGGGAACTGTATAATTTATAGTAGATACTGAATCATTCATACTGGTTGCTGAATGACTCAAAGTAGTTTGTGAATGATTCATAGTGGATACTAAACAACTGGATGTCTCTGGGGGTACAGGTCTCCCGGGCAACCGTTGCCAACCTAGTGCAGTAACAGGTCCCACATGTGTGTGTGTGTGTGTGTGAGTGTGTGTGTGTGTGTGAGTGTGTGTGTGTGTCGAGCGAGGAAATGTCCTGCCTCAAACATTCCAGCAATTTCCCAAACCTCGTCCTTCTAACCCAGCAGATCCAGAACCAGAAGCCACCACAGAACTCACACACACACACACACATACACATACACACATGCTAAAGTTTTTGGACCACAGACCTCTGTTTTATTCGTAGAATGAAAACAAGAACAAGTCATGTATCCTATATATGCAAGCCTCTTAGTTTAGTGCTCATAAGGCCCAAATGCATTATATGTACAGTACCAGTCAAAAGTTTGGACACAACCCATTTAATATTTAATATTTAATATTTTTTTCTTCCTTTTTGTTTTTGCTAAAATCCACTTTTTCTTGTTGTTTGTGAAATACAGTGGGTCTCTCTGAGTTGTTTATGATGCTTCACATGAAACTCTTCCTCAACCTCTGTTGTCTGCAGCAGCTAGTAAAAGAAAATCCTCAGAAATACGAGTTGATCAGAAAGACGTTAAGTGTCTACGTCAAACTGTGAATTAGTATTCATGGCCCCGCCCACCTTGGCTGTATAGAGTGAGCGAGAGCTAGAGACAGACTGAGAGAGTGAGAGAGTGGGCGAAAGAGAGCAAGCGAGAGAGACAGAGAGACAGACAGACAGACGGCATGAGTGAAAGAGAGAGAGAGTGAGAAACAGTACAAGCGCCTAACCCTGTGTTCAGACTGGAAAGCGACAAGCGATCATTAGTTTCTATGGCAGCGTAGTGACGATGTGTGAACAGTTTGAATGATATGCGTAAGTTCATGGCCCCGCCCACCTTGGCTTGGGGCCGCCCACAGACAGAGCTGAACCAGGGCTGCAGCAGAGCCGGTACTGTCTAGTCAGCTACAGCGCTTACAGGTCTGTTTACAGAGCTAGTTAGCATTAGCTATTTTTGTAAGTAACTGTAGGTTTAAATCGGATCTCCGGTGGATTCCGCGTTTTACCAAGACCTTATATTAAATATATACTAGGGAAGCAGGGTTTGACAAGGTAGCACAACTCGACAGAACAAAGGTCAAAGCAAGCGCTGTTCATTTTGGATTTTATGATATAGAGCGTATATAGGTTTTGACGTGGTGAAACTGCTGCCCAAACACCGAATCACCAAGTCTGAGGTAAGAGTTTAGCAGCATTAGTTTAGCTGAAAGAAGCATTATCAAGAACAAAGGGTGTTGATGCCGGTTCAACGTGGGCCAGCTGGGACAGACCAGGTCTGCACATCATCGTATGGGGCAGACCCACGGTTCCAGAAATGGAAAATGTATTGTCTTTAATGATATTTTCATTTTATTAGTGCCAAATTAGTGGTCTAAAAATGCCAAAAATGTCTTTTATTTAATTTGTTAATAATTTCTTGGACACAATATCATTCGCAAAAAAATGTATCGTAACAGGCCTAGTATTTATGAACATATTTGTAGAGATAAAGCAGAACTGATTCGGGTTCAGAACCCGTACTCTCTGCGGTCCTAGACTGCAGCTGAGAACACACACTGCTGTCCAGACCACAGCACTGCTGGAGCAGCCTGTTCCTCAGCTAGAGCCGCAAAATACAAACTAAATATAATCCGATTATTCACCCGCATGCTGCGCCTGTGGAGCTGAACTGCACCGCTCTGCTGTACCAAACATCTCACCTCACTACATTCCACCTCACACACACACACACACACAAATACTGACCACTGCTATTTCTAATATTACCCAGACTTCAGCTGACACAGGCTTTTAATGAACCAGTATAGTACCCAGTTATTTTT
The DNA here is from genome assembly GCF_023375975.1 of Astyanax mexicanus. Classification (NCBI taxonomy): domain Eukaryota; kingdom Metazoa; phylum Chordata; class Actinopteri; order Characiformes; family Acestrorhamphidae; genus Astyanax; species Astyanax mexicanus. The sequence goes on from NC_064429.1 coordinate 36,219,389, forward strand.
GCCATGTCTACGGAAGCTAAAAAACAAATGTGTTCAGACTCACTCACAGGATAACACCTCACAACATATACTTGAGGTGTCAGTTTCACCTCCTGGCATGTTCAAGTCCATCCAAACCTGCTCATCTTACAAGCACAGTCCCACTGTTACCCAGTAAGTTGCACAGTTTCCCTATTACGTTGCCACTTTTGAAGCTCCACAGTTGACTGACATGGCGTTCCATTAACCGCAACTATTTTCTTTATGTGCCTTTCCCCACTGGCACTACATTGACCTCAAAAACTGCTTCTAATCAGTTTCTATTGCAACTAAGTTTGTCATCCTAGAAGAATTTCAAAGAGCTCTGCCTTTACCTATATTTATATGTATATCTCTTGAAAAAAAGAGAACACTTCAGTTTTTCAGTCAGTTTCTCTGATTTTGCTATTTATAGGTTTATGTTTGAGTGAAATGAACATTGTTGAACATTTCTCCCAAATTCCAAATAAAAATATTTTGAAATTAAAAATGAGAAATGGCTGAAATAACAAAAAAGATGCAGAGCTTTCAGACCTCAAATAATGCAAATAAAACAATATAATAAAATATTTGGTAACCCTGGTTTCATGCATCTTGGCATCATGTCCTCCTCCACCAGTCTTACACACTGCTTTTGGATAACCTTATGCTGCTTTACTCCTGGTGCAAAAATTCAAGCAGTTCAGTTTGTTGGTTTGATGGCTTGTGATCATCCATCTTCCTCTTGATTATATTCCAGAGGTTTTTAATTTGGTAAAATCAAAGAAACTATGACTTTTTTCAGTGCTGTATATAGTTTATCATGCTTTGACCCGCTAAATACAGTAGCAATGCTCTTTTTTGCCTAATCCAGGTAAATGTAGTAGAAAGGTTTCACTGGACAGAAAAGACTATTTTTAATACCCTTGATTTCAGAATAAACAATGAATAAAGAGGTGTCCCAATACTTCTGTCCACATATTCCTCTTCCCAGCCTGGTATGAAAGTGGATTTTTCCTGCTCTTCCAACGGGGTCATGAAGCTTACGCAAGACTTTTAAAGTTTCTCAGCTCTGAGGCGCCGTCCAAACCCCATTAGCCTCCTTTAGCCTCAATCTACCTCTCCGCCTCACGCATGAGGGCCTGAGGGTGGATTACCGAGGCTGAACCTGGCGCCCGGCCCACCAGCCTGATTAAAGTACGGTGTGGTATTTAAAACATCTCTGCTCTTTATGTTCTGCACCGAGACGCAGAAAAAAACAGCGTGAGAGGAAGTTAAGCCAGTTCAGGAGACCCAACCAACTGCTACCTGCTAATACAGGGTACGGGCAAAAGTGCTGGGACACCTGCTCATTCATTCATAGTGAAATACTGTAAATTAACAGGCCAGGATTTTTATCATTTTTTTGCCAGAAAATACACCACTAAATCCTGATTTTTATTTAAGCATTACATAAAAAGCTTGCATGTTTAATAATGAACTTTACTGAAAAGCATAATATAAAAAAATATTTAAATAAATCTGTATATATATATAATGAATAAAATCGTAAAATTGGCTCTTTTCTGAACTTCATTTTAAAATTAATATTTCCCTGAATACAAATCAAACAGTTCATGTCTCCAAACCTTTAGTCTTGTTATGTTTGTCTAGTTTTTATATTTTTTTATTCTATTTTATGTACCTGTTTTAACTTAATCTTATTTATTCTTAACTTTTATTTTTTATTTTAGTTCTTCTCTTAGTTCTTTATTTCCTTTTTATTTATTTTCTTATTTTCTTCTTCTTATTATTTTTTATTGTTTTGTATTATTGCTTATTAACTTATTTTAATTTTCTTTTATTATTATTATTATTATTACTATTATTATTGATTTTATTTTTAATTTATTTGTATTTTTATTGTATTATGTAAAAGTTAGTTTAGCTTAATTTTAACTAATTCTTGTTGTATTAATCTTGTTGTATTAATTTTTTTTTATTCTTTTATTTTTTCATCTATTTTTATATTTTATTTACTGTAATTATAAATTATACAATTTTAATAATTGAAAATTACGGTTGCCCTCAGTGTACTTCCAAAATAAAGTCAAAATAAAGGTTGATTGATTGCTTTTAAAACCTGCAGAATTTGGGTTAAGTAGAGAAAAATCAAAGAAACTCATCATTTTTAAGTGCTCCCTTATTTTTTTCCCAAAGCTGTGTATATTCTACTGTACATTCCAGCTTACTGTATAAGCCCTGGGAATTGAGTGGGGTGTTGTGTAAAAGTGACCTGTGTTTCTGGCTGGTGTGTATAGTGTGTGTATATATAGTGTGTGTGTAGTGTGTGTACAGTGTGTAGTGTGTGTGTAGTGTGTGTGGGAGCAGCAGTGTGTATAGCCGGGTTTGTGGCCTGGCCGGCAGCAGTGTTTAGCCGTCGGGAGCTGCATGGCTAATTGCAGTACTGTACGAGAGGTTTTGGTGGGAGGAAGAAAAGAAAAGCAAAGGAAGAAAAATGAGAGAAGGAAAGGAAGAAAAACAAAACCCTCTCTTTCTCCGTCTACACACTGCCGTTGTGTTCCAGCTAGTGTGGGAAAAAAAGTAGTTGCTGAAGGTCCATTTTGGTTCAGAATAGAAGAAAAGTTATGTGTTATAAAAAGTGTATGTCCTCATTAGCTCTGGTTGCACTCTCACTTTGCGAAGTATTGCCAACACACCTTTGTCTCTGCATACTGAACGCTATGTTGCACTCGTTTTGACGCTCTGCTTGCGTCTTACAACTTTTTTCTTCATTTTTTTCATGTTCTGGCTACCTAGTTTATTATCAAGCCATATTAAACCATCTGCTACCCTTTTTACGTGAAATTGTGGTTAACAGGGTTAACTTGCATTTAATAGACATTGATTTGAAAGTTAGTTGAATGCTAGTTGGGCATCAATGAGGCCATCCAAGTAAAGCCAAATACTGAGCAATAACATTCCATATTAACACCTATTGATTAAGAATTGCATGCTATAAAAGCTCATGTAGATGTACTGTCCCAATACAGGGGTTGGACAATGAAACTGAAACACCTGTCATCATTTTAGTGTGGGATTTTAGGTTTCATGTCTAAATTGGAGCAGCCTGGTGTTCAAACTTCATTAATTGCACATTATTACACCAGTAAGAGCAGAGTGTGAAGGTTCAATTAGCAGGGTAAGAGCACAGTTCTGCTCTAAATACTGCAATGCTCACAACATTATGGGAGACATACCAGAGTTCAAAAGAGGACAAATTGTTGGTGCACGTCTTGCTGGAGCATCTGTGACCAAGACAGCAAGTCTTTGTGATGCATCAAGAGCCACGGTATCCAGGGTAATGTCAGCATACCACTAAGAAGGACGAACCACATCCAACAGGATTAACTGTGGATGCAAGAGTTTGTCCATAAGATGGGATTTCATAAAATCTCCCTAAGGTTTAATGTATAGGTGTCCTAATATGCTTATCCATATAGTGTAGTGGCAAAGGGGAACCGACTCCAAACTAATGACTATAGATTTCGAATGGAATGTTGTAAAAATACAGTGTATTTCTCAAATCAATGAGACAACAAACACAAAAACTAGTGCATGTAAGGAACCCCTGGGCTGTTTTTTAAGCAGACAGTCAGAGACGGGCGAGAGACTTTGATCCTGGCTGGGACCCCCAGGGGAGAGATAGCGATGGTTTAAAGAGGAGACAGCACTCACCGCCTATTATCATCTAATCTCACATCTCTCCGCCGGAGCGTTCTCACCACAGCGCCGTTAATCAGACACTGTGAGAGGATCTCAGGTGATCAAACACACAGTCTTATCTCACTCCTGCTTCAGCGCACTCCTGATTCACACCCTTACACTTACTCTACACTTACCCTACACACTACTCTACACACTACCCTACTCTAAATAGACTTAATAGACTAAAGCTCTATTTGGATGGAATTAGGTTCTTAGGCGGTTCTGGGGTAATTTTCTCTTTTATGGGGGTTTTTATCCTCTGTGATTTTATTCTCGTCCAGAACGTTCATGTAGGTGTTTTTCTCAGACGTCCTCTGAGAGACATATTGTGGCATTTTCTCTAATTTAAGGATTTTTTTTCAGCAGTAGGCCTTTACTACTGGCCTAGACTGAGGATTTGATTGCATACAGCAAAAAGAGCAGGAGTTAGCGATATCAGGAATCAGGATTCATACGCATTTCATTGCAAGTAGCAATCACTGATCCCAAGCACAAACACAATGGACCTGTCCAACATCACTACTGAAGTGTTGCACACTGGCTAAGGAGGTAGCATTTCCACTAGCAATGCCCCCTCACTGCTGCGTTCCCAAATGCAATTTTTTCAAAAGAAAGAAATCTTATAAAGCTCAGACCTTCCGTAGTTTCCCCAAAGATCCCGTAAATCAGTAGAGATCACCATTTCAATTTAAGATGTATGTAACTGTGCTAGCTAGTTAGCTAAGGCTAGCCATATAAATATTACCCAGCCAGCTAATCTAGCCAGGTGAACGCTAGTAGAGAGTGAGCAGGCTAGCTTAACCCGGTTCTCTGGCTATGACATGATCAAAAGCATGCTTACATGTTTACAATACTCTAATAAACAGAGGTACGATATGAGTACTTTTTTGTACTTAAAGGTACACTCTTCATAATTGTACCCTCAAAAGTACAATATTGGTCTTTACAGGGTCAGATTTGTTCCCTCTAAAGTACAAAGTAGTTTCTAACCGCAATAAGTACAGATTTGTACCATTTAACCTGCAGCCAAAAGGTACATTCAGTATTCTGTATCACTGTACAAATAAACAAAATATATTTTAATTGCACATTTTTTCTTTGAAAGCCAGACAATTTTGGATCATCAAGTTTTTGAGCCATATTTAGTTAATGATAAAAATCTTTATAATCTTTACTGGCACAAAAACCATGGGTACATAAAGGACTTTCACTGAAAGGTACTTTTGTGTACCTCAATATAAGGTACAGCCCCAGCGACAAGCTTTATACTCTTTTAGGTACAAATCTGTACTTACTTTTCTTAGTGTGAATACTCTAACATGCTTAGCTGGACTGCATTTGGCTGTATTTAACGGTTGTGTTAATAGTAATTTTATGTCTGATTTGATGTTATAGATTAACGTGGGCACAAAAGTAAGTTCAGAACACTTTATAAAAGAGTGTTTCTTTAAGACACTGGTTGGGATGTGAAAGTTGAAGAAGGATGTTGTGCCCATGTTATTTACCTGGACAGATAGTTCAGTTCAGTGACGCCTGTTAGGAGGACTGTAGTTAGACCAACTACAGGGTATTTTTCTACAGTCACTAAATTAGTTAGCTAGCTAGCATGCTAGCTAGCAAGTTTCCAACACAAAAGCAAACACAGACAATTACCTATAGCTACCTTCCACATCCTGCACAAAACTCTCAATCCAGTTACTGTAGCCTTTTATCGACTGCTTTCACCTTTAATTCAGAGAGGTGTGGAGGTTTATTTTTTATTGCTGTGAAAAGAATTTGATTGCAACAAAAGTAATCAACAACTCAGGAAGTGGCAAGCATTAGGCACAAGCAAGAACACAAGGGTCTCATCTAGATAATACAGGACACATTTAAAGGTCTTGTAAAGTCCATGCTTTAACAGAGAATCAAAACAGAACGAGAGGATACAAGGTTTTGTAGGTGCTCATCCCATAGTGCCGGCCCAATTAGTCCACAGATTGGACTCTGAGGAAAGTGGAGATTAATGGAGCGGTGGAGAAAACTCCACAGAGCGACAGAAAGACGAAAGAGATAGACAAATAGGAGAAGGAGAAGACCATCACTATGTCCCAAAGGTCACCACATTAATGGAGTGCACATGCTGGGGGAGGGGCTAATGGGCACCAACGGGACAACCAAACACCAAGAGGATTCTTCTGGAGGTCAGAGTTCACCTCAAAAAAAAAAAAAAAAACAACGAAACGAGGAAGAGATGAATCTCAAGGTCACATAGGAAACCTTCACTCATGATATATTGGGTTATGCACTGATATGGATCAAACTCAAACACACCAAACACAAGTCAAATTAGTGTGAAACCCTTGCAGTGTGTGGGTGAGAATTATCCTGCTGAAAAATGCTAGTAGGAAGTCCCACAAATTATCACTGAGCTGTTAGTTTTCCTCCTTTCAGTACTAGGGGTGACCGACTGTCATATGCTGCATCACACCAGCGGTTTACACTGCGAACTCTTCAGTCCATATCAAAGTCAGGAATGAAGAGCTCATCGTGAGTCCTCGATACTCAAACCCGACCATCGCTGGATCCTAAACAGAACCTGTATTCATTGCTAAAGACGATATACAGTAGTTCTAGTCTGTAGCAGGTTGAGTTTCTTTGTCTTACACGACACGACTGCAAACAAAGGTGTCTACGAGGCCTACGAGGTTGGCTTTTCTCAGTACAATGATAGGCTGTACACTAAACGACAGCCTGTATCTGTTTAAGTTTAGTTTTTCTTTTTAAGTTTTTATTCATTTTATTTTATCATTTTATTTATTTTACTTTATGTTTTATCCTTTGGCTTTCTACCCTTTTAGTTACAGTAATTATTTTGTTCTTTTATTTATTTGTATTTATTTTATTTTATTTTTTACCTACTGGCTTTTTTACCTTTATATTTATTTTATTTCATCATTTTATTTTATCTACTGTATGCTTTTTTTATGATTTATGATTTTTTAGCTACTTAAATATTTTAGTCATCTATGTTGTTGTGCATATATTTTATTACTCTAATTATTTATCTCTTTATTTCCATTTCTTATGCTTTTATCATTTAAAGCAGCACTAGGCAGGATTTTCTTTTATTTTTCTTTCTTTTATTTTTGATCTTTTTAAAGAAGTGAAATTACAGCTTGAAACTCACTGCAGCGCTGCATTGAGGTGTAATAGGAGGAATAGTGGTGCTCTCGTGTTTCTGTGCTGGAGCTCCTCTGAGCTTAAACCATACTCTGTAAGTTTTCCGAGGTGGCCGCGATCAACGCTCGCGAGAACTGCGACCTGCTTTCCGACCCTTAGTTCTAACAGTTCTACAAGGACTACTGGTTCATTCTTTACAAACTAACATATACACACTCTGGAAGAAGCTGGAAAGAGGCCGAATATGTCTGTGAAAGCCAGAAAACGAGAAAGAGAAACTAAAATCCGCCTGAAACATTTATTACACTCTACAACTGTAGGGGGAGCCCACGAGCACAAAATCTCAATCCTACCTAGTGGAGCTTTAATAATTAGGTTTAATTTGTATTGTTATGTTTATGCAGTTCCTTACATTATCTTGACCTAATTAAATACTTGATTTTAATTTTTTCAGTCTGTATAAGTTGTAAATGCTCAAATGCACTGGAAATGAGGGTTACCCTTAGTGTACTCCGGAGCGGAAATTAAGACTCATAAATTGACTGATTGATTTGCTCCCACTCAGTGACTTGCAGTGAGTGATCTCTCACCAGGAGGTGCACTACCCACACAGTAGCCTCACAGCAGCTGCATCAGTTCTGCAGTAATCCTGGATCCTTTATTTATTTATTTTGTCAATGAGTTTCTGTATGCAATATTAATGCCTTCCATATGTAATAATATATGCGGTATGTATTACATATCCCATATGTACTATAAATACACACACACACACAGAAAGCTATATATCATTATGGTGCTTATGTGTCGGCTTGTGTACGGCAGTTGCCACGCAAGTGTAACACTTCACACCACCAGGACGTGTGAAATCCAACACTTCACCCGCGGTGGTAGGCCTGCGAGAGTGTGTGTGTGTGTGATTGTCACTTGTGTTGCCAGTGTGTGTTAGGCCTGATTTATGTTTGGCTTAAAGGGAAGGAAGGGGTTTAAATAATCTTTGTGTGTGTGTCAGGTATGTTTACAGCGTATAAACGTTTCACAACACACTGCCCAATAGAATGTATTTTTATTTTACGTAAATTAATGTACGTTTTTATGTTAACTCATTTAAAATTCTAAATCTAAAAGCCCACATGAAGAAAATAACCACTTAAATCTGTGTGCCACAAACATACAGTACACTATATACAGCTCTGAAAAAAATGAAGAGAGCCCTTTAGTTTCTGAATCAGTTTCTCTGATTATGCTATTTATAGGTTTATGTTTGAGTAAAATGAACATCGTTGTTTTATTCTATAAACTACAGACAACATTTCTCCCAAATTCCAAATAAAAATATTCTCTTTTAGAGCATTTATTTACAGAAAATGAGAAATGGCTGAAATAGCAAAAAAAGAAATCAATATTTGGTGGAATTTTATGCATCTAGGCACCATGTTCTCCTCCACCAGTCTTACACACTGCTTTTGGATATCTTTATGCTGCTTTACTCCTGGTGTAAAAATTCAAGCAGTTCAGTTTGGTGGTTTGATGGTTTGTGATCATCCATCTTCCTCTTGATTATATTCCAGAGGTTTTCAATTTGGTAAAATCAAAGAAACTCATAATGTTTAAGTGCTCTCTTGTTTTTTTTTTTTCAGAGCTGTATATGGGCAAATGAATTATTTAGTGTTTTTCATCCAAAATAAGAGTAGTAAAAAGAGTTTGTCCTCATTGTCCTATTGTTTAAATAAATGTCTCTACTGTCCAGAAAAGACTTTCTATTAGATTCTGGATGTGGATTGCTGTGAGGTCCCAATCACTTGTATAGTACCCTTTTACGGAGTTATTCGTCCTTTCCTGGGGCGGTCCTGATGAGTGCCAGTTTCACCATTATAACATTTGCGATGGTCTTTTTTGATGACTGCAATTGAGGATACTTTCTTGCAATTCTTCTTTTTGGATTGACTGACTTTTAATTTTTTTTCTTAAAGTCATTTTTTCATAACGGTTGCTAGATGGATACTGGGATGATGCTAAGTGGTCGGTGTGGTATACCAGGGGAAAGCTATAGAAAACGTATAGAACATTACCATGAGTTCAGAGAAGAAGACCATGGTTTCACTGCTCCACAGACCAATACTGAAGGGTTTTTATACTCGGCTGCAGCCCACATATGGTGCCAGTAGCCAAACTCTACATTCGTTAAGACAAGTTTTTCACAAATATTTGGACGTATAGTGCGGTTAGATAAGGGGAAACACTAAAACAAGGCACGACTCCAAAACTCTTATCCTTATCTAACTGCAGTAAAACTATACCTCCCCCCCAACCAAGACAAGCCCCGCCCCCAGCCCTCAGGCCCCGCAGCAGTGGTAGGGTCCAGCTGCATGTGTTTGGTAAACAGCGTCTGTCCCGGGACTTTGATGGATAGGAGATAAACTTCACAATGAAGAGGCCACACCTGCACACTACAGACGTCCCACACACACACTGGGATGCGAACGGCGTAAATATTTAAATATTTTCTCGTCGGCGGCTCGTATACAAGAGATCAGAGTCGGCCTGGAGGATAAAGCTTATAAGCACAGCATTAGCTTTAAAAACTTCCACTTTAAACACACCCAAACACACCAAACACACCAAACACTGCCACCAAACACGGGTCAGAAGCAAAGACCATAAAAAGGTCCGTAAACCTAACGTTGAACGATATACTTCCAATCCAATGATGCGCCTTGTCCCAAAAGGAACCTATCTTACACCCTTTAGAACGTGTGTCCCGATGCTCATTGCTATCTTACACGGTGCCAGGTTTAAATAGCAGCAGAGCTTCTGAATATATCTACACTGTTGGCCGTGGTGATCTGGTCATGAAATGAGGTGTGTTCAGGTACATTTCTGGAGTATTGCTATCTCTATCTTGGTAACAGAAAACACAGGAGCTCCACTGACTGAATACAACCTAGACAGACGCCAACAGTCAGACGTTCATCGCTATCTTGAAAACCGCCAACTTTTACAAGAACAATAAACAGAATAGTAAATAAAATAACATTGCTGTTCCCGTAAATGAGCTGCTGGAGCAGCTGCACCGTTAAAATAGCAATCCACCAAAGTCAGAGCTCACCTGACTCTTAAAAAGGGAATGATGAGCAAGTGATACTTGGTTATTGGTTTATTTCACACTATTAAAATTAAACACAACCATGATTAATTAAAAGCATTAGTATATGTCTTTTGCACGTTTTGAGCCGCGCGAGGTGTACTTTTCCCATTGTTACAATAGCAAAGACACACTGACATGCCCTAAATCAATCTGCACGGTTAATGATTGACAGCTCACCTATAGATCACTAAAATAGGGCCTAAAGCCCTTCCCCCTACTGTCATATTGGCAAAATGTGCTTGAATGCACTGTAGAGGCAAATCTAGAAGTCAATGATTTCTCACCAAGAGGTACACTAGCCAGAGTGTGCTGTTAGCATTAGCTGCTAACAAACCGCTAGCTAATATTGCCCTGGGTTTCCGGAGCACCAAGGGCAGCTAATGCTAATACTAATGCTGCTGCACACAGCCTTAGTGCTGGAGAAACTCACCCTTAGACAAAATATAGAAATATAGGAATCTAAGCTTACTTTAAATAAAAGGAAGCACTTTACTCTCCCAAATAAACTGTTTTCAGGAGAGAAATCTGTGTAGATTAACATCCAGCGCTCATTTAACTTTGAAAGAAAATGTTTTTGCCTCCCCATTAGAAGGAAAACATGGCGACACCCTTGTTAACTTTGATTTAGGCATCCTTACTAATGTCGCTTATGCCTTATAGTTAAAAAACACAGACAAAAAGTCAAAGTTTACCCTCATATTGTTTGAATAAATGTATCTACTGTCCAGAGAAGACTTTATACTAGATTCCGGATATGGATTGCTGTGAGGATTTGACTGCATTCTGCGAAAATAAACTTTTTAATGCTTAGTAAGCTCAGCAATTCATTTATACATAAGCATTACACTGTAAGTGGCAATCAACTAAATGCATTTCTACTAGATTTTGGATTTGCACAGCTGTGAGGAATTGTAATATGTTGTTGTTGGATATATTAGGAGTCTAAATGTTTAAGTGCATTAAAACAATGTATACTCTCCAAACTCTAAACAGGATTAAGCAAGGTCTACAAACTCAAACTGAGCGATCCATTGAACTTACGTATTTGCAATGGTTTTGGAAAGATGAGCTCTGAGCTTCTGTTCATCTGTCACTCTTCAGAGTGTGTAAGCGAATGAGTGAGAGAGTGTGTGAGTGAGTGAGTGACGGGAGCTAAAAGCTTGTTTAGGGTTTCTATAAGGCTGTGTGTGGTAGCAGCTCATAGACTAAAGGTCTTTAGGGACATTTTTAAGACCCTGACAGGCCTCATCTCTGACAGCTGAGCCTCAGCCGTGCCCCCCACGGACCACCACCGGCTACACGTCCAGATCACATTCACTTTCTAAGAGCCGACACCTCGTAAATCTCACAGACTTACTCATGTTTAGCAGGCTAAAGGCGGCTTTACGGCAGCACTGGGGTCTTAGGTTCAAGTCCCTACCTGGGTGCAGTATTTTTTTCCCCCCAAAGCAATTCAATTGCCTTAAGTGACAGCAAAAAACATAAGAAGAAGAAAGTACAGATAAGTACAGATAATTGTTTGCAAAATGTAAGAAGTAAAAATAAAATAATTATCAGAAAAATAATTAATTTTGAATTACTCTCATTACATCTCATTTTGAGATACTCCTATTAGTCTGAGATACTAAGTAATAATCTGAGATACTAATTAGATGTTATCAGTTTGAGTCAATATATTATCTTAGTTTGACATTAGTTATTAGCTCGAGATACTGTATCAATGGTTTGAGACAGTAAGCCATTATTTTGAGAGACGCTATCTCATTAGTCTAAAATGGTACGTCATTATTTTGAGATATTATCTCATCAGTATTTGATACGAAGTTATTATTTTTGAGATACTATCCCATTAGTCTGAAATACTAAGTCATTTGCTTGATACTATCTGGATAGGGGATTTTATTGAACGATGAGAAATGAGGCTGTTTTTAAAATGTAAGGAGTAGAAAGTTCAGATAGTTTCTGATCACCATCGTAACACAGGAGTCAGCGGGACAGTGGAGGCCGCTGACAGGATAATATCGGTGAATTGCGGAGCGTCCTCTCGCGCTGAGGTAATTTCGTGAGGACAGACAATGAGTAAGAGCGCTGACGCGACAGCGCACTGTGTGTTTCCACAGGAAAGAGGAAACCCTCTGTCAGACACACAATGCTCTCCGGTAGATGGATGTAGATCTGTTCTGTGTGCTGAGTTTCTTTCTATTGACCTGAATGGAAATAAAGGACTGAGGGGAACGAGTTCCAGCCCACAGGCTCACACTGAGACCCGGATACTGTAGCTTAAACTGAGAGCAGCAGTATTCCTGAGGAGGGATGGGACAATATAGTATATCGATATTGTGATATACTGTATATTGTTCATGTTTGCGATACAATCTTTATTTAAACATCGATATGTAGCATCAAAACACGTGACATAGGGTTCAGTAGCTCCTCCATTTCCACTCGCTGTTGTGTTTTTACGTGTTGTACATGGATCTCCGTGGAAACGTGTGCCCAAAGTGTACAGTAATTACGGTGCGCAGCAGTGGACAAATAGCTATTTTATTAAACGCGCGGAGACAAAACTCAAAGATCGCACTTGTTTACATATAGAAGCTGCCAGAGGGAAATCTCAGTAGATATATCTGTGTTTCAGTCAGAAACTTACTATTTGTAAAAAGAATTACATTAAATTACATTACAGGCGAGAGATCACTGGTTCGAATCCCAGTCATGTCAGTAGGGTCTAAACTAGAGCCTCCTATCAACTGTTTCAGCCGTTTTCCCCAATAACCTTCATTTTTTGTTTGATGCATATAAAAGAATTATACATTTCTATAAGTTATCTGATGGTTAAGAGTTTTAAAGGGTTAACGATTGTCTCCGTGAGGCTGGACCACTCTTACAGTAAAATAACATTAGGAAGTGGGCCAGAGGGTGGGCTGGAATTCCTGGGCAGCCCACATGAAAGACGCCGGGTCTGAAGTGTGAGCACACATCTGCGGCCGGCGCTCTCAGCGCTGCCCTAAACAGGTAATAGTGAGTTATTGTGCAGAACTGATTACACCCAGAACCCCCCCCCAGACATACTGTACATCTCTCTCTACTCACCGGTGTTCAGAACAGTACTTAACGTAACGGACGACTTTACACCGACAGTTACGCAGCTCATAACGCAGATTATACACACTCTTCTATTACCGCTGTTCTGATCCTTTGTTTCAGAGTTTACTACACTGCACAAACTTAATGTTGCTTACCCAGTGGAGCTTTAAGATAAATCATATTTTAGCGCTATTGCAATCACAATATGCGTTTTCACGTTGAACACAAAAGAGCTGAGATTATGCCTTAAATAACAGCAAACTCAAACTGCATTACCTGCATGAGTGAGGTAAAGTGAGGCTGCGCAAGGTAGAGTTAGGGGAGAGTGAGTTGGAGTAAGGTAGAGTGAGGTAGAGTGGAGTAAATCGAGGTAGAGTGAAGGTAGAGTGAGGTAGAGTGAAGTAGAGTGAGGTAGAGTGAGGTAGAGTGGACTAGATTAAGGTAGATTGAGTTAGAGTGAGGTAGAGTTAGGTAAAGAGAACTAGAGTGCAGTAGAGTGAGGTAAAGTGAGGTAGAGTGAGGTAGAGTGAAGTAGAGTGAGGTGGAGTGAGGTAGATTGAGGTAGATTGAGGTAGAGTGAGGTAGAGTGATGTAGAGTGAGGTAGAGTGAGGTAGAGTGATGTAGAGTGAGGTAGATTGAGGTAGAGTGAGGTGGAGTGAAGTAGAGTGAGGTGGAGTGAGGTAGATTGAGGTAGAGTGAAGGTAGAGTGAGGTAGAGTGGACTAGATTAAGGTAGATTGAGTTAGAGTGAGGTAGAGTTAGGTAAAGAGAACTAGAGTGCAGTAGAGTGAGGTAGAATAAGGTAGATTGAGGAAGATTGAGGTAGAGTGGAGTAGAATAAGGTAGATTGAGGTAGAGTTCCACAGTGAATCCTGACACTAAACTACTTCTTATCCAGCTGTAAATATGTATAGGGATTTCTAACAACTGCATGTGTGTTATCATATTGCACAGCGCTAATCCTCACTAAGGCTGATTAGCATAATTAGGTTCACCAAAATCTTTAGGACCGATCAATAAATTGGGAAATTTGCTGATTGATTAAAGCGAGCAAAGTCACCTTACATTTCCTGGGGCCAAAGTTCAAGTCTGTAATTCACTCTGAGTAGTAGTGATGTAATGTGTATCAATGTAATGTAACTACTCTTGATACAAATACAGAAAAAACATAATATTACTACTACCCATGACTGTACTCAGTAGCCAGTAACTGTGCCATTAAAATGCAGCCTTTACCCTACAATTACCCCCTTTACTGTCTTTACCTTTAGAACTTTACCCAATCTTCTTCAATATACTACATTATCCCTACATTAATACACCTTACACTAAATTACCATACATTACAATGCATTACATAACTAGTTACTGCATAACTTCCCATTACACTACATCACTCTACATTACCATTTGTTACTCTACATTATACATTACTCCACATTACACTACATCACTTTACATTACCACACATTACTCTACATTACCACCCATTACTATAAATTACTACACATTACACCTCATTACTCTACATTACACTACATTGCTCTATATTTCACCATATTACCCTATATTACTCTACACTACACTGCTTTATATTACATTACATTATACTACATTACTACACATTACACCCATTACACACATTACTCTACGTTACTCTACATTAATTACTCTCCAGTCCAGCTGTTGTTTGATTGGTTGGTTGGTTGGTTGGTGGGTCTTACCTCCTGTGCTCGGTGGTTCCAGTGCTGGTGTACCGGTAAGGTCCAGAGCTCCAGGTGGCGCGTGCAAGTCCAACTAACAGCAGCAGCAGCAGCGCGCGGACACTCCACCGGTACCGGGACCCCATCTCTCCTACACACACACACACACCCGCGCGCGCGCTCTCACGCACTCCCTGGCGCAGAGCCCTGATCCACAGCCGGGCTCGAGCCGCTTTAACTAAAGTCCATTCAGGAGGAACCGAACCGAACTTTCCCGAACCTCCGCCGCGCGCGCGAGCTCACAGCACCGTGCACCCCGTCCCGACAGCCCTCCCACTAAACTTTACTACACACACACACACTCACACACTCTGATACACACACACACTCCAGCAGTCCCCATCAGCTGCAGCACGCGGGATCTGTCGACACGAGCCCAACAACAGAGCAGCAGCTTTATACTGCTGCTCACCCAGCCCACCACACACACACACACACACACACACACACTGTCACTGGATCACATTACATCAGAGCTCTGACTGAAGCTCACTAAACTTTCTCCAGAACCAGAACCCAACACTTATACACATACTGTTCTCTATATTTACTGTTCTTTACGTTATTATTATAATGTTATATATAAATCATTACACCAAAAAGATACAGATACAGAATAATTCTGAGTAGATACCAAATAATTTATAGTAGATACTGAATCATTTATAGTGGATACTGAATCATTAAGGGTAAATACTGATTAATTCATTGTATGTACTGAATAATTCAGGGAAGATAATCAATCATTCAGGGTAGATATTAAATCATTTATAGTATATACTGAATGATTTATAGTGGATATTGAATAAGTTATTTAATATATACTGTATCATTCAGGGTATATATTGAATCATTTGAAATATAATGAATCATTCAGGGTATATATTGAATAATTTAGGGTAGAAACCCAATTATTTATAGTAGATACCAAATCATTCAAAGTAGATACTGAATAATTTATTGTAGATACTGAATGATTTATAGTAGATACTGAATCATTTAGGGTAGATACTGAATGATTTATAGTAGACACTGAATCATTTAGGGTAGATACTGAATACGTTATTGTAGATACTGAATAATTTATTGTAGATACTGAATGATTTATAGTAGACACTGAATCATTTAGGGTAGATACTGAATACGTTATTGTAGATACTGAATAATTTATTGTAGATACTGAATGATTTATAGTAGATACTGAATAATTTAGGGTAGATATACTGAATCATGTAGAGTAGAAACCCAGTTATTTATAGTAGATACTGAATCATTTAGGGTAGATACTGAATACTTTATTTTAGCTACTGAATTAATTATAGTGGATACTTAATCATTCAGGGTAGATACTGAATCATTTGTAGTAGTTATGAATCACTGACAGATTACTGTAGAAGTGATTGAGAAGTGAATGAGTGAAAGATGGAGAGGAAGAAAGAGAGAGAGAGAGAGAGAGAGAGAGAGAAAGAGAGAGCGAGAGAAAGAGAGCGGGAGGGAGGTGGAGAGAATAGGAGGTGGAGAGAGAGGGAGGAAAGTGGAGAGAGAGAGAAAGAGAGAGAGAGAGAGGGAGGGAGGGAGGTGGTGGAGAAGTAGAAAAAGAGAGAGAGAGAAAGAGAGAGAGGGAGGAAAGTGGAGAGAAGGGGAGGTGGAGAGAGAGGGAGGGAGGGAGGTGGAGGTGGGATCAGTGATGAGGTGCTGAATCAGGTGCTCCACCATAAACCAATAACGATCGTGGGAGAACAGGTCAATCAGCTGACCTGTAAACACACCGACTCATTAACCCACAGTGTGTGTGTGAGTGTGTGTGTGTGTGTGTGTGTGTGTGAAACACAGTTAAACATTTTAATCTTTGTACAAGGAAAAAGAGAGAGAGCTCATTCCGTTTCTTTGTTCTCTCTTTTCTTTGCTTCTTTTCTCTCGCTTGTCTTTTTTCTTTCCTATTCTCACTAATTTCTCATCTCTTTATCCTTTCTGCTCCTATACATTTCTCCTCTTTTCTTCTTGCTAATTTCCCCTCTCTTTTGTCTTTCTCACTAATTTCTCCTCTTCTCTCTTTCCTACTGATCTTTCTTCTCTTTTCACACAATTTTAATCTTTTTTCTTTTATTTCTTATCCCTTTCTATCTTCTTACTAATTTCTATTAATGTCTGCTCCCTAATTTCACTAACTGTCACACATTTCTCACCTTCTTCTCTCTCTCATTTCTTCTTCTTAATTTTTTCCTTAATTCATTTTTTTGGGTTATTTTTTTCATTTCTTCTTTTTACCTTCTTCTTTTTTATTTGTCACCAGGTTCCTGATTAGTCTTTATCTCTTTGTTCTCTGCTATTTCACATATATTTCTTCTCTTTCTTTGCTTCACTTCTCCAAAGCTCCTCTCTCTTCTTTACTCTCACCTTTTCCAGTTCTTCTCTCTTCTCCTTTTCTCTGTCTATGTCTTCTTCTACCAACTCTCACTTTCACTTTGCTCTTTCTCTCTCTCTCTCTCTGACAGATGTTCTGAATCTGGTGTGGTTGAGGGGGTTTAGGAAGCTGGTGTTGGGGGGCAGTGGGGGGTAATGGGGGTATTTTATGTGGCTTTTTTATAAAAGTTGTAAAGGAACCGGTGCCAGACAGGAACCACAGCACTACACACTTTATCAGCACTAGACACTTTTCTCAGTCTCTTTTCTCACTCATTTCTCCAATATTTCTTCTCTTTTCTCACTAATTTCTACTCTTTTCTTTTCTTTTTCCCTATTTTGTTCTTTTTTCCATTCTCACTCATTTACTATCTCATTAATCTTCTCTCTCATTTCTCCTCTCGATCTCCTCTATTCTCACTCATTTCTCTTTCTCTTTTCTCACTCATTTCTCCTCTCTATACTCTCTATCCTTATTAATTTCTCTCCTCTTTTTCTGTTTTCTCACTAATTTCATCTCTCTACCTTCCCTATCCTTATTAATTTCCCTTCTCTTTTGTCTCGTTTCTCTTCTCACTCATTTCTCCTCTTGATCTTCTCTATTTTCACTCATTCCTTTCTCTTTTTTCTTGTTTCTCTTTTCTTATTAATTTCTTTCCTCTTTATCTTTTAATGTCTTATTATTTCTCTTCTCTTTTTCCTCGTTTCTCAGTTTTGTCACGCTTTTTTCTCACTATCTTCTCTTTCCTCACTCATTTTCTCTTTCATCTATCTTCTTACTAATTTCTATCTTCTCTATTCTCACTAATTTCTCTTCTCTTTTTTAATAAAGTATCTATCTATCTATCTATTTTTTAGTTTCTTCTCACTAATTTCTCCTCCGTTTTCACTTATTTATCCTTATTTTCTCTCTTTTCTCGTATAACCTTCTGCTCATGTTTTTCCCTCTCTTTTTCCCCTCTCTCTCTCTCTCTCTCTCTCTCTCTTTTTCTCTCTCTCTCTTTATATCCTCATAAGCTGCTTGTGTACACTCACATATTTGCCCCCTGTGACCCGCTGAGGGGTGCTCTGCTGAGAGGGAGGCAGTGGGACGGTCCGGTCTGTGGGCACACACACACACACACACACACACACACACACACACACACACACACACACACACACACGCACACACACTCAGCTGTGTCAGGTGGAATTATGGGACAAGGAAGACTACCTGCGGTACATTAAGAACCTCCTTTAAAACACACAGAACCTTCAAATTAGTAAAGAACCTTTGCACCATAAAACCATAGCAACCACCATGCAACTCCATATTATATATATATATATATATATATATATATATATATATATATATATATATATATATTTATCTTATCATCCATCTACCAACCACACAGCAACACCAGAGCAACCACCTTGGACACAAATCAACCGCCTAACCACACCACGGCAACCACACAGCAGACTCTCTGCACTGTTTCTACACAATGCACACACTACACACACTCTCTAGGCACAATACACACTCTTTATACACTCTACTCACTCTCCACACACCATGTGCTCTCTCTATACACTCTCTCTAGACACAATACACTCTCTGTATACACAATACACTCTCTGCACACTCTATATACCCTCTAAACACTATACACTCTTTTTACATGCTAAATTGTCTACACGCCCTATGCACTTTCTCTTCTACACTCTATACATTCTCTATATAATCTCTTAACACTATATACACCATCTAAACACTCTCTATACTCTAAACACTCTGTACACTCTATATATACTCTCTAAACACTCTATACACTCTCTAAACACTCTATACACTCTCCATATACGCTTTAAACACTCTATACACTCTTCTACACTCTGCAAACTATATACACACTAAACATCGTATATACTCGATACACTCTCTATTCTACACTATATACACTCTCTAAACACTCTATACACTCTCTATACACTCGATACACTCTACACACTCTTTATTCTACACTATATACACTCTCTAAACACTCTATACACTCTGTACACTCGATACACTCTTTATTCTACACTATATACACTCTCTAAACACTCTATACACTCGATACACTCTATACACTCTTTATCCTACACTATATACACTCTCTAAACACTCTATACACTCTCTATACACTCTTTATTCTACACTATATACACTCTATAATCTCTAAACACTCTATACACTATTCTACACTCTATACACTTTATATACCCTATGCACTTTCACTTCTACACTCTATACTCTATTCACAGCTCAGCTTTTGTTCTGAAGTTTATCAGGCAGGGGATGGTTTACACTCCTCACTCCCTCCACCGGCCGGCAGTTCACCTCCGAGCTAGAACAGAGAATGGAGAAAGCACACACACACACACACACACACACACACACATATGTACAATATATACTATATATATATTATAATATAGGAGTATATTTCTCTGTATGTGTCTGGGTTTGGTAAATATTTGATGGTGATATGAATTTTCCGCAGGCTGTTCCCTCACTGAGCTCGGCGTTCTGGCGCTCAGGAAATATATATCACCCTCTATATGATTGGCCGGTTTCCTCCAGCAGCCCACAGGTTCTGTATGAAGGAGCTTAAATATGTCACTTTCAAGTACAAACATATGGGGATCACACATAACACACAAACCTGTGATTAACCCTTTAATATCTGCACTACAAAGAGTCTACTTCTACCTTTTAAACTGGAAAAAGTATATTTAGTGTTCTTGTGTTCATATATTTATACTAAGACTAATAATCATGAACATCAAGTGAGATGTTCTTTGACCTTGGGTGACCATGACTTTGTTGTTCTGACCCACAGGAGAACCCAGTGTTCGTCTAACTTAGTTCTTGTCCAAAGTGACTTAGATCAACTTCAAGAACTGACTGTTTACTCGCTGCCTAATTTATTAACCTATTAAGACCTGTTGAGAACCACTGTATTCAGATCAGCACTGTTATTTGTCTTACCTGAGATTCCACATAAAAACAGGAAGTTGTTGTTGATGCTATAGGAGAGGAAGCTGAGGAGGTTACAATGGATAAAAATCATGATAATTTCACAGGCCCACTCATCTTAGACTGTGCTTTTTTTATCTAAAATTAGAAATTAATTTAAATGCGTTTTATTAGCTCTATAGCGCCACCTGTGCTTTCAAAGAACATTTGAGATTTCTGCAATGCATGAAAACAATTCAAAATTGTTGTATTCAAAAATGCCTTAAAACAGTTTAAAATTAAGTTGTAGACTTTCTTACGTGTAGCTGGAGGACTCTACAGTGCCCCTGTTTGGTTTGGCTTATAAATTAGCTGTGGCTGTCTCAAAATTTCTTCAATATTCTTACATTTTGGTAGAAATGTAGATATTACGATGCAGCATATATTAGCTATTGGCTATTGCTGGCTTGAGCTCCGAGCGCCGCCATTACTGTACTGATAATAACATAGACATATATACATAGATTCCACATAGTCTGCCTCCTGGCGCCGGCTGCTACGCTATGTGGAGTCTATGTATATATATGTCTATGTCATTATCTGTACAGTGATGGCGGCGCTCAGAGCTGAAGCTAGTAGTGTTATAGGATGTAAACAGTGTGTTTTAATAAGCTTCTTCTGCACTTTTTAAGTTATTAATGTCTCGTTTTAAATGTCAGGACTCTCTGGATTCTAGTAAGGAGGTGTGGAGCTACTTTGAGCTGGATAACGGTGTAAAAAGGACAAACTGTTAAAATTTCTGGATCTCTGAACGCAATGGGAGAACGGAGGTGTGCTATTCATCAAAGATAAAAACTTTTTATCATGTTTTACTACAACAAAAGTCTATTTTACACCAGAGTATTACTTTAAATGGGTTAATTCAGTTTTTTGTTATATTGCCATAAGTAACGTAGTGCAAAAATACCATGAAATATTGTGATATTATTATTTTAGGGCCATATCTCCAGAGTTTTAGGTGTGTTAACACTGTTAAAAAAGTGTAAAAAAACAGTAATTTTCCTGCAGCAGGAGGTGCCAGAAAATGTCTGTTTAAAAACAGAAAAATACTGTCACATTTAAAACAGATATAAACCGTAAAAAAAACAGTTATTGTATTTACTATGATTAACGACTATTCCTGTCATTTTACAAAGACTTGTCTTATAATTACATGAAATCTTTCACTTTTAACATATTTTAATTCTTAAAAAAGCATAATACACTCCTTATAAAACAGAATAATTTGTAATTTTACAAGTACTTGTCCTGTAATTACATGAAATCTTTGACATGCTGCAGCAGAAGCCCACCCACTGCTGTGCTGGAGAGGGGATGAGTTAAAGGGTTAAAGATAAAGAAAGGGTTAAACTCGGACGCTCTCTCTAACATGGCCTGTCGAGTCCCAACGCTGACTGATGCTTCCTTTCTTTTCCAGGAATGTAGGAGCAGGAGGAGGAGCGGGGGCGGGGCGGGGGAGGCTATAGGCTGAGGGTGGGGGGGGGGTCGGCGTGGTATAGAGGGGTTTTGGGGGGGTTTAGGGGGTAGTGTAACACAAGCTGCAGGAATAACCTTAGGATTGTAATTAAAGTGAACACAAAGCAGGCCCTCTATTCCCTGCTCTCTCTATCTCTCTCTCTCTCTGTCCATCTCTCTCTCTCTCTCTCCTTCTCTCTATCCTTCAAACCCTCGTTCCCTTTCTCTGTCCCTTGCTTTCCCCATATACTTGTGCATCTAAAAAAAAAAGAACATAATTAAAAGTTGCTTTATTTCAGTAATTCAGTTCAAAATTTGAAGCTCATATATTATACAGATGTTTTACACACAATAAAAATCCTCCTTTGTTGTTGATGATTATGGCATACAGCCGGTGAAAACCCAAAAAATCCTGCTGGAAAATGAAATCTGCATCTCCCGAAACCATCACTGATTGGTGGAAACTTCACACTAGACCTGGAGCAGTTTGGACTGTGTGTCTCTCCACTCTTCCTCCAGACTCTGATCACTTGATTTTCTTTATAAATGAAATGTAAAATGTACTGATGATCAGTGATGGTTTGGAGAGACATGTCTGTCATCTGCTGGTGTTGATCCACTGTGTTTTATTATCAAGTCTAAAGTCAGTGCAGTTTTGTTTTCCCACAGAATCTTACAGCACTTCATATCTTACAGCTTCCCTCTGCTACTGACAACTTTTATGGAGATGTGGATTTCATTTTCCAGCAGGACTTGGCACACTGCTCACACTGCCCCAAAAGTACCAGTTGGTCTTTTATATAATATTCTAATTTTCTGAGAGAGAAAGACATTTTGGGTTTTCATTGGCTGTCTCTATCTCTCTCTCTTTCTATCTCTTTGCATATCTCTTTCTTCATTTTTCTCTCTGTATCTCTCTCTTTCTCTCACTCTTTTTCCTCACTGTATCTCTCTTTCCTCACTGTATCTTGTTATTTCTCTCTGTAATCTCCTTTTCTCTCTCTCTTTGAATTTTGCCCTCTCTGTAACTCTCTTTCTCTTTCTCTTTTTTATCTCACTTTCACTGTATCTCTCTTTTTCTCTCTTTTTTCTCTCTGTATCTCTCTTTTTCTCTCTCTATGTATATCACTCTCTGTATCTCTTTCTCTCTCTCTTTTTATCTCATTCTCACTGTATCTCTCTCTTTCTCTCTCTTTTTTCTTTCTGTATTTATCTTTCTCTCTCTTTTTTCTCACAGTTTCTCTTTCTCTTTTTTCTCTCTGTATCTCTCTTTGTATCTCACTCTCACTGTGTTTCTCTCTTTCTCTTGTTTCTCACTGTATCTCTCTCTTTTTGTATCTTACTCTCTCTGTCGTTCTCTATCTCTCTGAGGGTGGATGAACAGATTAAATGTGGAATAAGTGAAAGAGGAAGACGGGGGAGTTAATAAAGAGATCTGTGGAGTGAGATAATAAATAGGTGAGTTAGAAGAGAGAGAGAGAGAGAGAAAGAAAGAGAGAGAGTTTCATCTGCAGCCACTCTCTGCTGTCTGCCGCCACCATGTGGTCAATATGTGACAGTGCATCTATATTTTACACATTAAAGAACCCCCATCACTGAACATCACTAAATATCTCGGTGACAACGGTGCTCAAGCTCTCCCAGCTTCTAATTGCTCACACCTGGTCTTTGTTAGTATAAATACCCCTTAGTGCATAGTAAACATTTATGAAAAATAAGGTTTTTACTGCTGTTTTTGTAAGAAAAACCCACACAAATAACTGAAAAAGAAAAAAAAATACATTTGATATATATTTAATATTTGAAGTCAGTCAGAGTTGAGGTACAGACACACCCCCTGCAGGACCCAATGGGAGTGGTGCTCAGTGGTGAAGAGGTCGGCCTCAAACACCAGGCCGACGCCCATCGCGTTCCTCCTCATGGACGTGGTGTAGACGGGCGTCCGCAGGGTGTTCTGAGGAATCCATCAGGTAAAGTGTTAGAAAAAAACTTCATATATTTAGTTCATTAATTACAGTATTTTTCGCACTGGATTATAAGGTGCATTTTGAGACAATAGTAAGGAACAGGGGTGCCGCCATCTTTTCCTTCTAATTTAGCTGTAAAGCTAAGCTTTAAGTTAACAAATAATAAATTAATAAATAAAAATAAGTTTTAAAGGGGGCATATTGTAACTTTTTACACAGTTTAGAAAAGGTCTATGGGCTATACAAACCATGGTTATGAAGTTATAAAGAAAACTCATTATTCAAAAGTTCTTAAATCTCCCTCATCTTTTGACTCACCACGGACCATAGTTACAGATCCCACCCTCAAACGAAGTCTGCTGGCTAATTCTGCTATATACTGTTTGAGGATCTCAACCAACAGACCGAAATGGAAACGTTTCTTCAAACAGAAGATCTAGTGGTAGGGCTCTGGTGGGGGTTGACGGATGAGGGGCGGAGCCAGGGTGGTTCTATGCAGGTTTCCTTATTGTGACGTCACAATTAGGGAGGAGCCAAACGGTTCATAGAAGCATATGATGCCTGACACCAAACTCAAATTTCATCTGATTCTTTTTTGTGCTTGGAGAGTTTTGTATATTATATGTCCACTTTATTATTGGCGCCATTAAAGGTAAGAGGACTCCTGGCTCAGTTCCAGATCAGGTAAACTAATCAGGTGAGTAAGTGCAGGTGAGGGGGGAGTGAGGGGGAGGGGTCAGTACTGCAGGAGCAGGTGAGGTGCATTACCTGTAATCTGAGCCGGTGGGCCTCTATGGGAATAACCTTGAGGATGGGCAGCTGGACCACCAGTTCTTTGGGTTTACTTCGCACCAAACAGCCCTGCTCTACGTCCCAATCAGCTCCCTCCAAATACAGACCGGATACATAACAACCTGCAGCAACACAGAGTGAATTATCACTTAATTATTTAATCACCAATCATACAAATACCTGAACTCAGGTGTTCCTGAATCACTTGCTGTATAAAAGCAGCACTTATGCATGCAGACTGCTTCTACAGACATTAGTAAAAAGTTTCTCGGGTCATTGTCATGCCGGAAGACCCAGCCACAACCCATTTTCAATGCTCTTAATGAGAGGAGGGAGTTCTTGGCCAAAACGATTACAATGAAAAAAAAATTATTTGTAAAATTTAATTAAAAAAAGGTTTCACAACTTTCTGCATTTGCTTTTTTTAAGTAAATTTAATTTCAGATAAATTTAAGTAACTTCAACTCGGTTTCAAGACTTACATCTTACATAGGGTAAATAAGTGAACTGAACTTCAGTCAATCCTTTCTTTTAGTAAACTTTACTTCATTTATTTTTACTGAATCAATCCTTACTTTTAGTAAACTTTACTTCATTTCTACATACAATATTACCTAATTACAATTACTTCATTTATACAATATTACTCAAATAATTTATGATACATAATACATTACAATTCCTGAAAGTTAAATAGTTTTACTTAAAACACATTCAAATATTAACATAATTTCAAAGATTTATTTTGTAAACAGACCAAGTCTCCCTGTCTCGACACATGGATGGCATTTAATACATTATTTTTAGTTTACTAGTATAAAGAATGTTTTACATGCCATCCGTGTGTTGAGACAGTGTAATATGTGTGTTTTAACTAAAAATATTTAAATTTCAATAATTGTAATATATATTGTATTTTAAATTATTTGAGTAATATTGTATAAATGAAGTAATTGTAATTAGGTAATATTGTATGTAGAAATGAAGTAAAGTTTACTAAAAGTAAGGATTGATTCAGTAAAAATAAATGAAGTAAAGTTTACTAAAAGAAAGGATTGATTCAGTAAAAATAAATGAAGTAAAGTTTACTAAAAGAAAGGATTGATTCAGTAAAAATAAATGGAGTAAAGTTTACTAAAAGAAAGGATTGATTCAGTAAAAATAAATGAAGTAAAGTTTACTAAAAGAAAGGATTGATTCAGTAAAAATAAATGAAGTAAAGTTTACTAAAAGAAAGGATTGATTCAGTAAAAATAAATGAAGTAAAGTTTACTAAAAGAAAGGATTGATTCAGTAAAAATAAATGAAGTAAAGTTTACTAAAAGAAAGGATTGATTCAGTAAAAATAAATGAAGTAAAGTTTAATAAAAGAAAGGATTGATTCAGTAAAAATAAATGAAGTAAAGTTTACTAAAAGAAAGGATTGACTGAAGTTCAGTTCACTTATTTACTCTGTGTAACATTTAAGTCTTTAAACCGAGTTGAAGTTACTTAAATTTATCTGAAATTAAATTTACTTAAAAAAAGCAAATGCAGAAAGTTGCAAAACTTTCTTTAAATAAATTATACTCATCATGTTTTTCAGTGCACACTATATTATTTTTGCTCTAGTAAATCTGATTACAGGTTGATGTATTTTCTCCTAATCTGGTTCTTACCCTGTCCGGGTTTCTCGGTGACCTCGTCCTCACTGCGGTAGTGAGTAACGTGTGTGTAAAGTGTGGATCGGTCCAGAGGCCAGCCGTTCCGTCTGCAGGTAGCCTGAACCAGCGCCGTCAGGTACGACTCCGGGATGTGTAACCCTGACAACCACATCACCGCCGGCTCACCAACCTCCACCTGCATATCAAACACATTCACACCTAAAATATAGTCTTGTTTCACTGCATTCACTATTGTTTAGTTCTTATCAATAACTGCTGAAACTGAGTCTCAGTCCTTAATCATGTTAATCTAAAGAGCTAAAGGCTAAAGCTGCTGTTTCCATGTGGGTCAGCCAGACGTCTTCCTGTAGCAGTTTTTTTCTCTCCAGTTTCTAAGAGTGTAGGAAACAGTACTCACCGCTCTCTGGCTTCTGTATCTGTAATTTCTCTAAAGAAAAGAAAGAACTTCTACTTTTAATAGTTACAGAGTTCTCTGTACTACTTAAATTCACTGGATTTTGCACTATTTCAGGTTTAAATGGCAAAAATAAGCATGAAAATGATAGTGTTCTAAAACTTTTGGCCTGTGGTATATAGTAATGTTTAACCCGTAACTCAATCATACTCAGTCCCATCAAGTTACCGATCTTAAGTTTACTATTTATTACTTTAATTATTACTATTTATTTACTATATCTACGGTGATTAATTCAGTAACCAATATGAAATATTTAATATATACTATGACTTAATTCAGTATCTACAAATCATTTAATTCAGTAACTAATAAAATAAAAGTCAGTATCCAGTATGAAGTATTCAATATCAGGTATGAAATGTTCAGTATCAAGTATGAATGATTCAGTATCCACTAAACATTATTCAGTATCCAATCTGAATTATTCAGTATCAAGTATGAATTGTTCAGTATCCACTATGAATTCTTTAGTATAAAGTATGAATTGATTAGAATTTACTATGCATTATACAGTATCCATTATGAATTATTCAGTATTAAGTATAAATTATACAGTATCCACTGTAATTTATTCAGTATCCACTATGAATTATTCAGTATCAAGTATGAATTGTTCAGTACCCACTAGGAATTATTCAGTATCAAAACATGAATTATTTAAAATATACTATGAATTATTCAGTATCAACTATGAATTATTCAGTATCAAGTATGAATTGTTCCGTATCCACTATGAATTATTCAGTATCCACTATGAATTATTCAGTATCAAGTATGAATTGTTCAGTATTTACTATAATTTATTCAGGATTTATTCACTATGAATTATTCAGTATCAACTATGAATTGTTCAGTATCAAGTATGAATTGTTCAGTATTTACTATAATTTATTCAGGATTTATTCACTATGAATTATTCAGTATCAACTATGAATTATTCAGTATCAACTATGAATTATTCAGTATCAAGTATGAATTATTCAGTATCAAGTATGAATTGTTCAGTATCAAGTATGAATTGTTCAGTATTTACTATAATTTATTCAGGATTTATTCACTATGAATTATTCAGTATCAAGTATGAATTGTTCAGTATTTACTATAATTTATTCAGGATTTATTCACTATGAATTGTTCAGTATCTGCTATGAATTAATCAGTATCAAGTACTATTTGTTCAGTATCTGCTATGAACTGTTCAGTATTTACTATTAATTATTCAGCAACTACTATAGAATATTGATTATCTGATTATATTTAGTATCTGATGATATTCAGTATTTGATGATATTCAGTATCTGATAATATTCAGTATCAGTATCAGTAGTAATTGATTATGCGGGGGTATGGGGTCGTACCCAGGAGCTGTACTGCTGGTGGCGTCTCCTGAAGTGGATCATCCAGTTCCCCAGAGACTTCAGTGTATCGGGAGCCAGTTTCCTCCAGATCGCCGGAATCTGACCATTAAACAGAGCTCTGGCTACTTCATCCAGCTCACTGCTCATCCCCACCTCACCTGCTAACGCCTGCAGCACACACACACACACACACACACACACACACACACACACAAAATGAAATTAATGAAAGTTGGTATAAGGTCAGGGGTTATTAACCTTTTTTACTGTGCGACCCCTTTTTAGTATTCAAAATATGTTGCGCCGTGCAGCACCTTAGGGGCCGTAGGAATATACCAGATAAAATTAGTTATGAATAACTGTATTTAACTTTCTCAAAATGTGAGCTTCTGATGTGAAACCAACGGCACAATACAAAGAATTGTACACATATATTTTACCATAGGTTTGACATCACAAGGTCACATTCTCAGAAAGTTATATAGAGTTATTTATTATTAATTTTGTCTGGCATTTTTGCTACGGTACCTAAAGTGCCACACAGTGCTAGAGACAAGGAAGAGTGGAGGTACTGTGCCTCATGCATATTAAAAAAAATTTTTTTTTGTTTACTTAGTTGAGTATTTCTTGCTTCTCATAACCTGGATTCGAACATTACAAATATTCACTATTCACTGTATACCTGTAACTCTACCTCTTCACTACTTTACTTTAACTGATGCTCTCAAACACTTTATTAAGAGACAAGAAATTCAAGTAAATAACTCTTGATGAGTTCAGCACAGCTGTTAACTGAAAGCCTGAATTCCAGGTGACTCTACCTCATAAAACTAACTGAGAAAATCCAGCAGAGATGTTCAAAACTGATCATACTTTACTTTAAAGAATGTAAAATATAAAACATACTCTGAACTATCTTAAACTATCTTGATCACTCTCACCCGTTGGAGCTCGGAGAGCGAGCGGCTCATGCGGAGGACGAGTCTGTTGAAGCGCTCGAGTTCCTGCAGCAGAACAACAGACGTGGGCGAGACGTCCGGACCCAACTTCTTCCGGATCACGTCCAGGTCGAACGCGCTGGGGAGCTTGTTCTGAATGTCCCGCGCCACCTGAGCGATGTACTCATCCCTACTGATCCCGCCCCCAGAATCACCTGCAGCACAAACACACACACACACACACACACACACACACACACGACATGGCAAACAGGTTAAACCTGCTAAACCTATACTAAACATTAGGGATGCAACGGTACAGTGTGGCCATGGTTCGGTTCGTATCGCGGCTCTTGGGCCACGGTATCAGTTCGGTTACGATATATATATCAATATTAAAGCCGAAAAATAGTCTGTGACATAGGCACCTGTTTTGTAATGCTATTTTTATTTTATATAAAGCTCTGGCATGGTAATCACAATATAGCCAAGCAACCAAGTATTATCATTAACGAAATAACGAAAACCGAAAGTAAGAAAAAACCTTTTCGTTAACTGAAACTAATAAAAACAGTAATTAAAAGAAAAAAAAGATAACTAACTGGAACTGTACTGAGAGTTTATAAAACGAACTAAAACGAAACAAAATTACTGATAGAATGCCCTTCGTTTTTGTGTTTGTTCGTTTGTATCGAACCATAGATAGATATATAGATATAGATAAATATAGTTAAATTGACTACAATATGTCCACGTGCCCTAAGATTTCTGCAGCTTCTTCATGAGTGAAGGAAAACGTATACTGCTTTCCCAACTCTCGCCGAAATTACCACCTTAAGAGAAGGCATGTGATGGTACAGCTCCGTAATGTTGTGCTCGAAGATTGCAATATATGTTCTAATCTCAACACACACGTGGTTAATTCAGTTAGTTAATTATTTAGCACCATGTTGGTGTTGTTTTATTCAAGTAAAAGCACTGTTTCATGTGTATTTAGGGCTGTTTTACTCACTGATTGGTGCAAATTGTGTTCAGGTGGAATTATTTTTAAGGTGGAGTACTAATAAAGAAATGAGAATCCAGATGCTGCTAACCAGACACTACACTGTTTTCTTCATTTAAATTCTTATGTTGCTTAATATGACAAGATAATTCAACGGCATTAGTGCAATAGGCATTAGTGTGGAGTCGTTTGGCCATACAGTATAGGTGTAATATGTTCATGACTATGTAAGGTAGTGGTAATGTAGTGGTAAGGTAGTGGTAGTACCTGTTTGGGGCTGCAGCTCTATGAGGTGAGTCCACATGTCTCGAGCAGCCTGAGTGTAGTAGCCGATCTCAGCGTTGGGGTGCAGTCCAAACACTTCCGGAGTGTTAGCCAGGGGGAGGGACTCGATCTCCTCTGTGAAACAAAGCAAAAATAATCTTTATACCCAAAATTAGGGGTGGGCGATATGGCTCTAAAATAATATCACGATATTTCAGGGTATTTTTGCGATAACGATATACTTGGAAAACTAAACTAATTCATTCCTGGAATATAGTATAATAGTATAACAGAATAATCATAATGTGGCAAAATAAATAATATAGCATAAAATAATATAATGCAGCAAAAAATATTGCAGAATATTCAGTGCATGCATATAAACTGCAAACTAAAACAATTATACAATAAATACACCTAAAGCTTCACAGTAAATAATAGACTACTTTTAAGACAGAACAGCCCTATTATCACGATATGGATTTTTAATATCATGATATTTCTGTGTTACGATATATTGTATACGATATAATATTGCCCACCCCTACCCAAAATACAGTGAAAAATCTGTGCTTCAGCTCTGAACAGCCATAAACACTAAGATATTAAAACTGTTTATCACACTAATCCCATTCAAAAAGTATATGGAGTGCAATTATTCCAGAAAAAACAGTTTCAGAGGAGATACAGGGTTTTTGCACAACAGTGATCGATATATCCATCCATCCATGCATCCATCTATTCACCCATCCA
This sequence comes from Astyanax mexicanus, assembly GCF_023375975.1. NCBI lineage: Eukaryota > Metazoa > Chordata > Actinopteri > Characiformes > Acestrorhamphidae > Astyanax > Astyanax mexicanus. Next base: position 36,250,396 of record NC_064429.1, read on the forward strand.
TCCATCATCCATACATCCACCCATCTATCCATCCATGCATATATCTATCCATCCATCCATCAATCCATCCATCCATTCATCCAGCCACCCACCCACCAATCCATCCATCCATCCATCCACCCATCCATCTATCTGCAGCACTGCTCTGAGGAGCTGATCCCAATTTTAGTGATCTTAAGCGTGTCAGTGTGTCTTTGCTATCATAACGACAGGAAAAGTACACCTTGCATGTCGTGAAACACACAAAAGGCACGTACTTATTCTCTTAATTAATGCTAATGCTGCTCCAGCAGTGCTAGTCGGGTTTAGCAGCAGGCTACAGCAAAAGAGAGACTGCCTTTATTGAGTTTACATCCCAAGAGTAAAAGTGCAGTTTAAGTATTTTATTACTAAAATATTTCCATTTCTATCAAATTTGCTAAGCTAAGTAAACAAAACTCTAATTATTAAAAAAAAAACATTGAAGGTTAATCCACGCAGATTTCTTTATTTGGATGAGTAAAGCGCTTATGTTTATTTACAGTAACGCATTAGTGGCTAACCGCTAACGCTAGTAAGTGCCGCCCGACAGCTCTACACTGAGGAACCCTGAGTGTTCTGGTAGGCCAGGGAGATAACAGCTAGCAGGTTGTCCCACGTAGCATGTTTCAACACGTTAAACATGGGCTACAGTTTGATAATATTGAGATATTTTACTGAAACTCCTTTATAATGTTGTACTTCAGCGGAGTGGCTTTACTGCTCCGAATTATAAAACGCACAGATGATTTTAGTGGAATTTAAAGGATTTTAAATAAGCCTTATATTGCTAAAAATACAGAACTTTCAGTTTCTATCTATCTATCTATCTATCTATCTATCTATCTATCTATCTATCTATCTATCTATCTATCTATCTATCTATCTATCTATCTATCTATCTATCTATCTATCTATCTATCCAGCTGGAGCACTGCTGTGAGGATCTGATTGCAATTTTAGTGATCTTAAGCATGTCAGTGTATCTTTGCTATCATAACGACAGGAAAAGTACACCTTACGTGTCTCAAAACGCGCAAAAGGCATTAACTAATTCTCTTAATTAATGCTAATGCAGCTCCAGCAGTGCTAGCCAGGGTTAGCAGCAGGCTACAGTCTGATAAAACTCACCTCTGAACAACGAAAGAGCTAGCGTTTAGCACGTTTAGTGTGTTTAGCAGCTGAGGCTAATGCTGCTCCAGCCTTGGTGCTGGAGATACTTTACTGAAACTCCTTTATAATGTTGTACTTCAGCGGAGTGGCTTTACTGCTCCGAATTATAAAAGGCACAGATGATTTTTGGAGAATTTAAAGGATTTTAAATACACCTTATATTGCGAAAAATACAGAACTTACAGTACGCTTATGTTGCCAAGATAGCAATGAACATCTCTATAGGTTGTTTTCAGTCAGTGGAGCGTATTCCAGTGTATTTATGGGATGATCAGGAGCAAACTCTTCTACGCACCAACATAAACCTCCTTGGATCCGTCAGGCGGGATCCTGTAGTCCACGTCTTTGTTGTGGAAGAAATGGAAAGGCTGAAAGGTGTCGAAGATAAAATCTCCCAGATACTCGTCCATGTAGACGGTGAGGATCCTGCGGTCGAAGCTGTCGATCGCCCGGCCCCCGTACATCACCTGATTCAAATACAGAACAGTTACTGTCAACCAAAACCACAATAATCCAATAAAATATATCAAACATATACATTAACACCTATATTACAGCAGAACTGAACATAACAGGCAGTTAAATAAGCATAAAGAGTGCGTTACCTCTCCAATCAGGTATTTGAGGCTTCCCCATGGGATACTGCCTTCACCCTGATTATGAGCTTTGGTCAGGTAGGTGTTCAGGATCTCCATACACACCTGAGGTACAGAATACACACAATTTACACTGCATAATACAATAATATTTAATATTTAAGCATGTTCTGCCTAAATATTAACACAATGTGAACATAGTTTTACAATAAAATAGTCTAAATAAAATAAAAACCTTGATGTTTCTTTATTGTTTTCAGTATACATATTTATTTTAATACAATCTGACTTAAGGACTTTTATTATGAAGCCCACAATAGCAGATTAGTCACACTGGATAATAGTTAACTATTTTCCTAGCTGAATAATCGCTGTTTAAGGGTTATAAGGGTTCTGATATATTTAATATATGTGCTACACTTTAAGGTATTTTTTTTTGCTTTTTAATGGGTGCTATGGTGTTGATTGATGGTGTTGCTATGGTATCACTTGTGGTCGTCATAATGTTTGTAGGTGGTTTTCTATACTATCCCAGACGGTCACTATGGTGTCTCAAGTCTTGCCAAGTGGTTAATCTGGTACCCCATGTGGTACCTGGAACACTGCTGTGAAGATCTAATTGCATTCAGCCTTATTTAGGGCACTCCACTGATTGAATACAATCTAGAGAAATGTTTATTGCTATCTTGGCAACACAAGCAAACTGTGAGTTCTGTATTTTTCTCACTATAAAGCGCACTTAAAATCATTTAATTTTCCCAAAAATCGTCAGTGTGCTTTATAATCCAGTCCACCTTATGCATGAGACATGTAATAATTCTCTTAATTATACATGGGTGTGGTTAATTTTGGGCGTGACGTGAAATAAACCAATCAGAGTGTCTCATGCTCATCATTCTCTTTAAGAGTAGAATCAGGTGAGCTCTGACTTTGGCGGATTGCTATTACAACGGTGCAGCTACCTGGACGTGTCCAACAAACACTTCTCAGCAGAGGAAACTGAGCTGCTGGTTCACTCTGTGAAATTCCGATATATTTGATGTATGTGTTTTGGCTATAGATCAATCTAATCTTTGGTTATTGATGTCAGAATTATGGCACTGTAGGTTGGTGGCTAACAGCTAACTAGTAATGCCTACTGTTTTTTGAGCTGAATTAATTGCTGGTTTAGTCATGATACTAACATATCGAAAATATTTCCTATCGGGATAAATATTGATATGGAATGATTGTCCAGTCCTAGCGACAGTGAACAGTGAGCATGTGTACCAGGAAGTCGGACTCGTTGAAGTCGTAGGGCACGTTCCAGCCGATCTTGCCGTATTTGCGTCTCTCCTGCACCACGGCGTGGAAGAAGGCCAGGACGTAGACCAGGCTGCGGTAGGCCGGGTGAGGGCAGCTCATCAGAGTCTCCAGCTGGATCTTAAAGTATGTAGCTCTCATATTCAGCTTTAGACCGTTCGGGGGCTCCGTTACAACCTGAACACACACAAAACTCACCGTTATCCTCACCACCAGATCACCAGATCACTCCAATAACGAACTGTGTGAGTTAGCACCGAGCGATCATCACCTTGAGGGATTTCTGCAGGATGCCGATGGGGAAGTCTCTGATGGGGTCGGTGGTGAGCCACAGGCGGAAGTCTGGGTGAGGCTTGGTGATCCTCTCCAGAGCTTTCTCCAGATCTTTCAGCCACTTCACCAACAGATGACAGTTCTGCAGCATCAGCCACTGACCTCGCGACACTGCCGTCTCCAGCAGCTGCAGTGCAACCTGGGAAATGGAGGAAAAAAAGCAAGTTAGAGCTAGGTTTACATAGTCAAATGATAGTATGTTTTTACTGCTCCTGATGTCTGCTGCTGGTTGGGTGTTGGTGCGTGCCTAACACTGGATCAGACTCTTCTCACTGTTTAAACTACAAACCCTTGTTTCCTTGCTTTATGATTTATCTCTATTTATTTTCAATGTATCGAGATCCTCCTGCTCTGCATTATGTGACAGTAGAAAGGAACAGGGGTGTCGCCATGTTTCCCTTCTAATTCAGCAGGTCTCACCGCTGGGTGACAAAACCTGTAAAGCTAAGCTAAGTAAGCTAAGTAAATATATTCTTTTGAAGTCAAACAAGTGCTGGATGTTAATCTACACAGATTTTTCTCCTGAGAAATGTTTATTTGAGGGAGTAAAATACTTTTTTTTACAGTAAGGTTAAATTTCCAGATTTCTACTAAGGCTGGGTGCAGCAGTATTAGCATTTGCAGCTAATCACTAGCGCTAGCCACAGTTAGCAGCTAATGCAGCCCAACAGTGCTACACTGACGAACCCTGAGTGTTCCAGTTAAAACAGTGTGATATTAGCTAGCGGTTCCTCCCATGTAGCTTGTTTTAAGACAGTAAATACGCAGGCTACAGTCTGTTACAGTCGCCTCCGAATGGCGAAAGAGCTAGCGCTTAGCGCGGTTAGCCGCGGAGTGGCTTTACTGCTCCTTAATACCTGACTGGTAAAATTTATACATAAGAAGCACCAGATTAAAAGGCACAATTACGATTTTTGTGATTTTAAGTGTGTCTTACAGTGTGAAAAATACAGTAACTCTTGTCCTTATTGTAAATCCAGGTTACACCTTGTTACTGTAGATTAGAGAATCTGATGGTTTCTTTAGTGATGTTCTGGTGATGTCCTTACCTTCTCCTGACCCTGTCCCATGGCCAAGAACTTCAGTCTGTTGGTCCCAAAGCCAGATCGCTCGGCCAGCTTCATCAGGTCGTTGGCCGGCTCGCAGCCAGGGCTCAGTATGAAGACGATGGGCGAGCTGGGAGTGCTCTGCTCGAATATAGCCTCAAAACTGATCACAGGGGGCTGAACGTACCTGAGATAAAGAGACAGAGATAGAAAAATCATCAAAAAGATGATGATCTCTCTAATTAGCATCTCTAATTAGCAGCAACTGTACACTATTTACATTCCATTTACATCTCCATTTATTACTCTGTAGGTAGAATAGAGTATAGATATCAGGGTTTAATAAAATACTTCTGTAGACGTTGAAGAGGAAGAATCAACTCAAGCTTTTTATTCTTTAAGTAAAAGTGTTTAAAAAAGTACTTAAAGTATAAAAGTAAAAGTAATGTAAGGATAAAAAATAAAGCCACTAAGAACAAAAGCTTAGGCCACGCCCACAGAGTCCTATAGTGCACTCCCCAAAACACATTTGTTTTAAAAGCCATAATGACTATAATGTTACAATATAAAAATGTTAATATTGATAATATAATTTAGGATGCACTAGGCTCCCTATTGTGTTTCAGATCCATATATGCTTACATATTTTTTAAATGTAAGGAGTAGGAAGTTCAGATAATTGTGTGAAAATGTAAAATAATTACTCCAGTAAAATATAGCTAATCTACATTTCTACTTAAGTAAGATATTTAAGTATTTGTACTTCACTACATGCCCTACAGTACAAAAACTGAACATCCTGTGAGGTCGTACTTCTCTCCCATGGTGGCGGTGACGTAGTCACTGACAGCGCGGTACACCCGGTCCACTCTGAAGCAGCGCAGCAGCAGAAGCTTCTGGAAGACGGTCAGACTGTCTCTGTACTTCATAGGGAACGGAGCCTGCTCTGGACTGTCCAGATCAAACCACTGCAGGAATAATAAATACAGGAGTCAAGCAAGGGCTGCGCTATATTTTATTATACGCAGTAATATCATAAAAATCTTTCGTCCTTTAAAAAAAAAAAAGAAATGCTTTTATTGTGGTAATTTCGCGCCTCTGCAGCGCCCTCTCAGGTTCAATTGTGCTATAGTCTGTGTACTTTGGTATGCAAATCATATGCAAATCAGTCAATCAATAATTTTGCCCCACCCCCCAGCTGACGTTCAACCATCTGTGTCTCACCTCAATCAGAGGCACACTGATCAGCCCAATCAGCTTTCCCTTCTGCCCCGCCCCTAAACCCATACATCACCCAGTGCCTACTCTCTTGGAGTCAGCTAAAATCAAGGGGTTTTGGTTACCCTTTAAACAAACAGTACCAGTCAAAAGTTTGGTCAAACCTCTTCTTTTAATTTATTGTGTTTTATTTCTTATTATGAATATGATTTTTTACACTGTAAACTCCTTATATTGAAGACTATATTAAAGCTATACAGGAACACATGCTGAATAATTCTGTAAACCAAAAGTGTTTGTGTTTATTATAATACATACATTCTTCCACTCTTTGGGATTCTTCTCTATGTCCTCTATCAGCGCTCCAAACTCGTTGGGGAAAAGCTCATTCAGACGCACAATATCCTCCCAGCCCTGATCAGGCAGCCAATCACACGGCTTCTTCCTCTTACTCTTCTCCAGAGACAGGTTACCTGTGCAGGTAATGGGTACGAGTGGTTTAAAGCGATGTGTTTACTGTATAATACATTTAGATTTAATATATTTTTAACTAATAAATTTCCATTTTTTATGACTTTTTCATGCCTTCAAGGCAATTTTTTCATGACCATAGGATTTTTAAAAATCAGTGCAGACATGGGCAATAAAACCAAATATCAACTAAAACTCAACTAAAACTCAAATTCAAATAATGTATGATACATAATATATTATAATATATTATTAAAATTTAAAAATACTGTCTCAACACATGGATGGCATGTATGCTTAGTATACTAAAAAGAATGTATTACATGCCGTCCATGTGTTGAAACAGTGTAATATGTGTGTTTTAACTAAAAAAATAATAATTCAGGAATTAAAATATATTATATATATTGTTTAAATTAAGTAATTGTAATTAGGTAATATTGTAGATAATGTAGAAATGAAGTAAAGTTTACTAAAAGAAAGGATTGATTCAGTAAAAATAAATGAAGTAAAGTTTACTAAAAGAAAGGATTGATTCAGTAAAAATAAATGAAGTAAAGTTTTCTAAAAGAAAGGATTGATTCAGTAAAAATAAATGAAGTAAAGTTTTCTAAAAGAAAGGATTGATTCAGTAAAAATAAATGAAGTAAAGTTTACTAAAAGAAAGGATTGATTCAGTAAAAATAAAGGAAGTAAAGTTTACTAAAAGAAAGGATTGATTCAGTAAAAATAAATGAAGTAAAGTTTACTAAAAGAAAGGATTGATTCAGTAAAAATAAATGAAGTAAAGTTTACTAAAAGAAAGGATTGATTCAGTAAAAATAAATGAAGTAAAGTTTACTAAAAGAAAGGATTGATTCAGTAAAAATAAATGAAGTAAAGTTTACTAAAAGAAAGGATTGATTCAGTAAAAATAAATGAAGTAAAGTTTACTAAAAGAAAGGATTGATTCAGTAAAAATAAATGAAGTAAAGTTTACTAAAAGAAAGGATTGATTTAGTAAAAATAAATGAAGTAAAGTTTAATAAAAGAAAGGATTGATTCAGTAAAAATAAATGAAGTAAAGTTTACTAAAAGAAAGGATTGATTCAGTAAAATAAATGAAGTAAAGTTTAATAAAAGAAAGGATTGATTCAGTAAAAATAAATGAAGTAAAGTTTACTAAAAGAAAGGATTGATTTAGTAAAAATAAATGAAGTAAAGTTTAATAAAAGAAAGGATTGATTCAGTAAAAATAAATGAAGTAAAGTTTACTAAAAGAAAGGATTGATTCAGTAAAAATAAATGAAGTAAAGTTTAATAAAAGAAAGGATTGATTCAGTAAAAATAAATGAAGTAAAGTTTAATAAAAGAAAGGATTGATTCAGTAAAAATAAATGAAGTAAAGTTTACTAAAAGAAAGGATTGATTCAGTAAAATAAATGAAGTAAAGTTTACTAAAAGAAAGGATTGATTCAGTAAAAATAAATGAAGTAAAGTTTACTAAAAGAAAGGATTGATTTAGTAAAAATATAATAAGTAAGGTTTACTAAAAGAAAGAATTGACTGACTTTTCCAAAACTGGGCATTTTTATTTTTCCAAAAAATTGCTATTTTCAATTTTTATGACTTTTCCAGGTTTTTCATGTCCGTACAAACCCTGATATATAAAGCAGAATTACAGAGAATCAAAGAACTACAGAGGATAATTTTATCTATCCATTTTAACTTTTATCTTTCTTCTGAATAGCATCACAATCCCACTCTTCCTCCTGGCTGTAGATATTTATATAATGATGAATTTACAGTATTTACACTCTCAGTGTCTCACCTTTAAGAAAGAACTCGAGCTCTTCCTGAGGAGCGCGACCTTCAGCCTGCTCTATCTTTATGGTCATGTTAAAGGAGAAGAGAAGCTTGTGTCTTTCGAACAGCCCTGAGAAAAAAAGCAAAATACATCAGGAATATACGTCTCATAAAAAAAAAAATAAGAATTCAGGTCAACTTTTCATAAACTTATTTTTTTATGTTGTTGCTTGTTGATTTTTTAATAATCATTTTTACATTTTTATGATTGGCTAACATTAGATTTCTACTCTTGGATGTTACTATAATATTTACAGCACCAGTCAAAAATTTGGACACACCTTCTTATTCAATATTTTTCATTTTTTTTACCATTTAGGTGCTCTTACATGGGCAGCTGTTAACTTTGGTGGTAACTAGGGTGGTAACTGAAGAACTTATCATGTACAACAGAGGAAACTCTTGCTCTTCTTTTCTTGAGGTAGTCCTGATGAGTGCCAGTTCCATTATTTTACTGTTTTTGACGGTCTTCACAGTGACTGCACTTGAGGACACTTTCAAATTTCTTCTTCTTTTTAGATTTACTGACACATTTTTTTATAACCTCCTAGGATCTATTTTGGGTTGTCTAGACCACCACATTAAATTCTGCTTAACAAGGGCCTGGTGTCCACTTATGAGGCCATTATACTGTTACCTAGTTACATTTTCAATTTTGTTCAGAAATTTAGATGAACTGTAAATGCAGTTTTCAGGCACAAAATAAATGTTTAACACATCATTACTAATTGCGACCTCAATGTGCTCTATCGAAATATAAAACTAAAGTCCTTATATGTGGACAACAATTTTCTCAGAAACTACACCATGTAAACAGATAATTCAGTAGTTTTTACACTAATCAGGTGTGAATTAGCCTAAATAGCAAAGAGAAAAAAAAAAAATGCATGCCATGCAAGATTTCGGGTGTTAGGAGGTTAAAGTAATTTTTTCTTTATTTAGTTGAGTAGTTTTTTGCTTCTCATAACCTGGATTCGAACATTACTCAAATATTCACTATTCACTGTATACCTGTAACTCTACCTCTTCACTACTTTACTTTAACTGATGCTCTCAAACACTTTATTAAGATACAAGAAATTCAAGTAATTAACTCTTGATGAGTTCAGCACAGCTGTTAACTGAAAGCCTGAATTCCAGGTGATTCTACCTTATATATGCCAAGATCTATGATGCAGAAATTAAAATAATTATAAAACAGTGAATTTAAGGCCACACTTTTCAGATATTCTAATACTTTTGGAGGGGACTGTATAATACTTCAGTAAAACTGATTGATAGTGATTGATAGTGTGAACTGTAATTAGATAAAGGGAAGTTGTTAAATCCGCAGGGTCTCACCGGTGCAGCCGTAGTTGTAGACGTTGAGCGTGAGCGTGTTCATGATGTTGCTCAGTCTCTTGGGCAGGATGGAGTTGGGCAGGGATTTACGCAGTGAATAATCGAACACCTCCAGGAAGGAGGCGAGTGAGTACTGATACATGCTGTTCACCAGAGCCATCTCAGCCAGCACGAAGAACAGGATAGCCCCGCGCTTTGCCGCAGGACGATAACCGTCACGCAGTTTATCGATGTCTGCGGACGTAGTTTCAGCTAGCTTTAGCTTCTCAAACACCTGGAATAATAAAACACCTGTTATAAACCCTTTAAACACTAACCCTCCACTGTAAATATGACAGTATACTGTGATACTGTAAGCAACAGGTGATACATCACGATTGTTTAAATCAAATTTTAGAAAAAAATTTTTTATCCAATTACAAATGTGCTCTTGTCAGTCCTGAAGCGGTCAGTCTGCCTGCTCACACTCCCCGAGCTTCTGATTGCTTACACCTGGTCTTGTGAGTATAAATACCCACCTGTTTCAGTTGCTTCTCGGCGGATATTGAATTAAGATTGCTAGCTCTTCTACTAAGCATTTCTTTTATTTGTTATTTTATTTGTTGTTTTCTACTGTTATCGATCCATTTTTTCACACAGGCCAAACCAAGGCCAGACACTCGCAGATACCAATCAAACAATTTATAAGCAGTCAGAGAAAGGCAGGTTCTGTATCAAAATGGTAGCAACAGTAAACAACATACTAGAGTGAGCAGGCAAAAGGGTTATACACGGGTAATCCAACAGGTAGAGGGCGAGGCGAAAAAAGTAGTCTAAATACAAAAATAATGGTCGGCAATGGTAATTTTTTTTTTTTTACAAATGCTTCAAAAAACACACAACCAAAATGGGTCGGAACAAAGTAAAAAATAAATAACGCTTAGTAGAAGAGCTAGAAAACTAGATTTAATACCCAAGGAGGAGCAAATGAAACAGGGGGTATGTATACTAACACAGATTAGGTGTGAGCAATCAGAAACTGGGAGAAGCTGGGAGAGCACTGTGGAGCTTAACGTGGAAACGCAACTGTTTAGTTGCTGTTTATGTAGCACTAAAGCAATATTTTCTGACTGTAGCATTTCCTGTTTGGTGTGGTTAGTGTTGTTTGTTAGGTCTGCTACTCACTGTATGGATTGAATCAGATCAGAGCTAAATTTGAGAAATATTATGCTGATTATAAAAATCAGCTGATACATTAGATACATAGCTGATTGCTCTTTTCATTTCTAGTACTGCAAAACAAAATATTAGTATGATATTATATTGAAGTTTTTATTATCAAATATATCATTTATTTAAGTTCTTTCATGTTTATGATATGAAATGCTTAGTATAAGCTATCTATCAACTCTAAACCCAGAGCTGCCATTCTATTGTCATCTAATAGCCACACCTCTCTAAATATCAGTGAATAATTACTATATTACAATTGACAGATTTTACAGAATTGTGTGTGTGTGTGGTGTTGAACCGACCTCGCCGGCCTTGGACTTGGTCTCCTCCAGCGTGTGGACAAGCTCGACGTTATCCAGCATGTTCCCGGTGGAGGTGGCGAGCTCTCGGAGCAGAGAGTCCTCCAGGTCTTTGAGGAGACGCTTGTTCTGGCTGGTCTCCTGGATCAGACGCTCCCTCTGCTCCTCCAGCTCCTTACGCTCAAATCCCACAATCACGCTCAGCAGCTGGTCCTCCAGACCCTTCAGAGTCACTGAAACACACCAGAGAAAAATACACACTAATATATTTACACACTTACAGAGACTGGATGAAGCATATCAACACACTAACACCAAAAAACTGCTAATATCTACAGATAATAACTCTTAAGATTCACAGTTATCGTCAAAAGAAATGCTCTTTAGTTGATTTCAAATAGCAAAAGACGGTTGAGTGGTTGGTTTCAGCTAAAACACTGGACCTTATCTTCACCCTTTGCTTACGCCCACTGGTTCTCCAGCTTTCACTAGTGAGATTGCCATGTCTGGATGAGAAAAAAAAATATTCAGGAGACCAGAGGCAGAGCTAAATTCACCTGCTCATTTGACAGACCCAGCCCTTTTTCTGTGTGTCTCAGACTGCCTTCATTGAGTTTACATCCCAACAGTAAAAGTGCAGTTCATGTATTTTATTACTGAAATATTTTCATTTCCGTATTACAGTAGGATATGCTCAAGTTTAACCCTCAAGCTGCTGCTGCTAAGAGTTATGTACTGGTTACACTAGCTATCTGACAGATCAACTACAACTGAGCTACTCCAAGTAATAATATTAGCTCGGGTTCGTCCCACGTAGTTTTAACACAGTAAATTCACAGTCTACAGTCCAATATACTTTTGAACAGAGAAAGAGCTAGCGCTTAGCGCGGTTAGTGGGTAATGCTAATGTTGCTCCAGCAGTGCTAGTCAGGGTTAGCAGCAGGTATAACTCGGAGCGGAGTGACTTTACTGCTCCTTAATACCTGACTGTTAAAATTCATGCATAATTTCTGAGAGGATTAAAGGATTTTAGGTGCGCACTATAGCACCTATAGTGTACTGGTTTATCTGTCTCTCACCGGTGTAGTTGATGACCATGGCCTTTCCGAACACTGCCGGTGAGTATTTAGGGTTGGCCAGTTTAGTGTTGAGGTAAAGTTTAAAGTTTGGATCATAGTCGACTTCCTTATCTCCGAGTACGATGACCTGTCGACCCTCGGCTCCTTTAACGTTCTTCTCCAGGACGTTATCTATGACCGGGTCGATGTACTCGTCTACATCTTGGAACAGGAAGGGGAATCCGTACTTGATGGCCATTTCCAGCTGCTTCAGGAAGTCTGGATCATTGAATGAGGAGATCTGCAAACACAAGTGAAGGAACAGGGTTCTAAAAAAGTCCAATTTAATGCTTTTAAATACCTTTTTAAGACCTCAATAAACATAATTTAAGACCCAACATGTAGTCATAATTTCTTTGGTAGAAAACAATTGATTGTATTGAAAATCAAAACTTTTTTCTTTTTCTATTTTGTTCTATTGTTATGCAGAACAAAGCAAACAGTTAACTCAGTTAACTCGCGGCTAAAGTTAAAATGTTAGCTAGGTCTCTGCTAACTTTAGTTCTCTCCCCGGTAAAGTTAGCTAGCTTGCTGCTAATGTTAGCTAGCTCTCCACTTACCTTCTGTTCCCGATAACGTAACATTAGCTAACTCAACGCTAACATTAGTATGTTAGCTAGCTCGCCATTAACCTTAGTGCTCTCTCCAGTAAAATTAGCACACTCGCCGCTAATGTTAGTATATTAGCTAGCTCACTGCTAATGTTAGCTAGCTCTTAACATTAGCTTTCTCCCTGGTAACGTTAGGAAACTTGCCGCTGACGTTAGTATGTTAGCTAGCTTACCGTTAACCTTAGTTCTCCCCCTGGTAATGTTAGCAAACTCGCCGCTAAATTTAGTATGTTAGCTAGCTCGCAGCTAATGTTAGCTAGCTTTCTGCTAACCTTAATTCTTTCCTTGTTAAAATAGCTAACACACTGCTAATGTTGGTATATTAGCTAGCTCGCTGCTAATCTTAGCTAACTCTCCGCTAACCTTACTTCTTTTTCTGGTACTGTAAAGGTAGCCAACCTCGCTGCTAATGTTAGTATGTTAGCTAGCTCGCCGTCAATCTAAGTTCTCCCCCTGGTAACATTAGCAAACTCGCCGCTAAATTTAGTATGTAAGCTAGCTCGCAGCTAATGTTAGCTAGCTTTCTGCTAACCTTAATTCTTTCCTTGTTAAAGTAGCTAACTCGCTGCTAGTGTTAGTATAATAGATAGCTCGATGCTAATGTTAGCTAGCTCTCCGCTAACCTTAGTTCTTTTTCTGGTACTGTAAAGGTAGCCAAACTCACTGCTAACGTTAGTATGTTAGCTAGCTCGCTGTTAATCTAAGTTCTCCCCCTGGTAACGTTAGCAAACTCGCCGCTAAAGTTAGTATGTTAGCTAGCTTGCAGCTAATGTTAGCTAGCTTTCTGCTTACCTTAATTGTCTCCCCGTTAAAGTAGCTAACACGCTGCTAATGTTATTATCTAACTCGCTGCCAATGTTAGCTAGCTCTCCACCATCCCTAGTTCTTTCCCTGGTATTGTAATGATAGCTAACTCACAGCTAACATTAGTATGTTAGCTAGCTCCCCGTTAATCTTAGTTCTCTTTATTCTACTCAGTTTATTTGCTCAGTAAAACACTATAATATGAAACTTATCTGCATCATAACTGCAGTATTTCCCCCAGATTATGTAATGTAACAGTGTGCTGATGGACCTTGAGGTTGTTCTTCTCCTCCTTCTTCTTGATCCAGTTGAGGGCCTGCTGCTGGGGGTCGATGCACATGGGGAAGCGGCTGGCTCTGGTGGTGAGGATGCCGTTCTGCACTGACAGCTCGTCTGGAGGAAGACTCTCTGATCCCCATCTATAACAACACAGCAAAACGTCAAGCAGTCAAGCACAGTTCCAAAAACATGGAGGTAAATTGAATAATCTAAATTGCCCAGAAAATGTAATACTCTAAATTGATCTGGTGTGTATGTGTAAAGTGTGTGGTATATATGTAAGTTTGTGTGTGTGTAAATGTGTGTATGACTGTGCCCAGATATGGATAGGCACTGATGGATTACCCGATGCAGTCCTCCAGGTGGATGGTTGTTTCCGGTTGAGAGTACGCTGTGCGCTATTGGCTGCCGCTTCTCACCAGTGTGTGGATGAGTGTGTTTGAATGTGCTTGTGTGTAAAACGTGTTCATTGTAAAGCGCCCTTGGGTTTCTAGAAAGACGCTATATAAGTTGAACTTCATTCATTCATTGATTTAACTCTTTCCCAGGGTTTATGTAGCTCAACACTCCTTGGAGTTAAATGAACACTTTTAAAATAGTTCAACATTTAACACCTCACTTTTCCCGTCAAACTCACATTTGTTTTTGTTTAAACCTAAATTGTTACCTCAACACTGAAGAAAGTTAAATAATAAATTAGAAGATTATTTTTCACAATTTACAGTACAGAAAATGGTAACTTGCTCTTAGAGCCTACAACACAAACAACCATTATATAAAATATAATATAATTGGGAATACCCAATTAAAAAGTTAGCCCTGGTGGGCAAGACTACACGCTGATGGTAAGTTTAATTAGATCTCTGGGATTCAACTCTGTCGAATAACACAATGAACACAATTTAAATCTGAATTAGTTAAAATTACACCTTGAAAGAGAAAATCAACTCTCAACTCTTATAACCAGTTTTTGCTGTGAAGACAAAAATTAATTATGTTTATATCACACACACACAGTATGTCATTCCCTTTAAGAGTAGATCAGGTGAGCTCTGACTTTGGTGGATTGCTATTGTAACGGTGCAGCTACCTGGACGTGTTCAACAAACTCTTCTCAGCAGAGGAGACTGAGCTGCTGGTTGACGCTGTGAAGGAGCTCCAGCAGCTCATTTACGGAAACAGCAATGTTATTTTATTTACTATTCTGTTTATTGTTGATGTAAAAGTTGGGTGTTGCCAAGATAGCGATGAACGTCTGACTGTTGGCGTCTGTCTGGGTTGTATTCAGTCAGTGGAGCTCCTGTGTTTTCCGTACCAAGATAAACAAGCAAAACTCCTGAAATGTACCTGAACACACCTCATTTCATAACCAGAACACCACGCCCATCAGTGTAGATATATTCAGAAGAACTGCTGCTATTTTAACAATGCAGGTAAAGGAGTGAAAATACACTAGTGGTGGGGTGAGAGATAGCAATGAGCATCAGGAGGTACAATATAGTATGGTACAGTATAGGCGCTGAGTTTTTGTACCTGCTGATCTCCACCTCGTCGGTGAGCAGGCTCTCTATACGGAAGGGCTGGCTGAGGGGGATGCCTCGCTCCAGCACGTCTTTCTGCCACGCCTCGTACACCATCTCGTTACGGAAGTCCCAGTTAAAGGCTCCCTCGTAGCTCAGGAACGCCGCAGAGATCAGACAGTCTCCCAGCAGCCGCACTCGCTTCTTCTTCAGCTCCTCCAGGTCCTCTGTCCAGCTGCAGCCAAAACACACAACCAGAGCTTAATTCAGTGTTAAAGCTTACAAATCTGTAACTGCTGTAATACTTTTAACTCTGTAACTATTAAAAGTAGAAGTTCTTTCTTTTCTTTAGAGAAATTACAGATACAGAAGCCAGAGAGCGGTGAGTACTGTTTCCTACACCTTCAAATAAAGACTCTGGAGAAAACTGGAGAAAAAAAACTGCTACAGGAAGACGTCTGGCTGACCCACATGGAAACAGCAGCTTTAGCTTTTAGCTCATTAGATTAACATGATTAAGGACTGAGTCTCAGTTTCAGCAGAGAAGAGAAGAATTAGAATTAGAGTTAATCTGACAGGAGAAGAAGAACTGCAGTAATAAAGTTAATAATGAGATAAAGATAAAATAATAAAGCAGCTTATCTGAATCATACAGCACTGCAGCTACTGTACACTAATACTAAAAAATAGGGATGTTCTAAAACTTTTGACAAGCTACGTAGGACGAACCGCTAGCTGACCTACTGGAACTGCTGCGCTGTCGGGCGGCATTTACTAGAGCTAAGTGCTGCTAACTGCGACTAGGGCTGCTTTTAATTGTGACAAAGGCTTATTAGCTGTGGTTAGCGCTGCTGCAGACAAAGGCAAAGGCTGCTGCTAACTGCGGCTAGCGCTACTGCCAACCTGGCTAGGGCTGCTGCTAAAAGTGGCTAAGGCTGCTGCTAACCATGGCTAGGGCTGCAGCTAACCGTGGCTAGCACTGCTGCTAATCGTGACTAAGGCTTATTAGCCGTGGTTTGTGCTAAGGCTGCTGATAACCATGGCTAGGGCTGCTGCTGCTGCTAATCGCGGCTAGCGATGCTGCTAATCGTGACTAAGGCTTATTAGCCGTGGTGAGTGCTGCTGCAAACCACGGCTAGGGCTGCAGCTAACCGCGGCTAAGGCTGCTGCTAACAGCGGCGAGTGTTGCTGCTAGTCGTGACTAAGGCTTATTAGCCATGGTTAGCGCTGCTGCAAACCAAGGCTAGGGCGGCTGTTGGTAACTGCGACTAGGACTGCAGCTAACCGCGGCTAAGGCTGCAGCTAACCAGGGTTAGGTAGACACCCTTGTGCCTTACTAGTGTTGTTTAATGCTTCTTATAATCCGGCGCACCTTACAGTCTGAAAAATACGGTACAAAAGTAATTTTATTCATAATTAAATAGTGCACATAATGTCCAGTAAGGAGTTGTGCCTCTAGTAAACACTGTGTATAAAACGCTATCGTTATATGCGGTATAGCTTATTTCTGTGTTGCGTGTACAGACTGTACTGCAGGCTGACCGTTGGTTCTCTGATCCGAGGCCGGAGATGAGTTTGTCTGCAGCGATGAGTCTGCGCTCCATTAGCTGCGCCTCTTCCTGCAGCAGCTGCTTCTCGCCCATGGCGGCACTGTACTTTTCCCCCAGAGCGCCCAGCTCCTTCTGAATGGCCTCCAGCTCGCTCTGGATCTTCTCCAGCTCTCGCTTACTCTGGAAGAAGTTCTTCTCCAGCCTGGCCACCTGGAAATAGTGAAGTAAAGAGTTACAAATACTTTGCTACGTTAGTTAAAGCGGCAGTTTGTATTATTTAGTTTCTAAATTGTAAGCAGAAGCATTTCTGAGTGGAGAAGAATATGGATAAAATATAGTGTTTAATGGTCCCAGTGTGCTGAAACCACCCTACAGCCTCTAAAAGAGGATCAGGTTCAGTTTTACTGAACGTGAGCGGCTGGTGGAGCAATGGAGACTTCAGAAGAGGAAACTCAGAGCTCAGTTGCTCATTCACTCATAGTAAAACCAAAGAAATGAAGGAGTAAAGTTTCTGACTGATCTCTCTCTCTCTCTCTCTCTCTGACTGAACATAACCTGAAATCGGATTCATCCGATTTGAAAGAAGACCGCATCACACCCACCCAGTTTAAAATGATGCAATTACCCATTCTCACCAGAGAGGGAGCTAAATCCCCTAAATCCCAAAACTTACAGACATCAGCTTTAAGAAGAAAAGTAGGTTATCTATGCTTTACTGGAGTAATTATTTTACATTTTTAACCAATTAACTTTCTACTTCTTACATTTTAATAAAAATAACCTTGGTACTGTCGTTAACCTGTTTCAATTTAGCTTTTTTTCATTCCGGCTTCTCGCTGTTCAATAAAACAATAAATTTAGTTTAGAAACCAGTACTTTTACACTTTTACTTAAAGAGTAAAAAGCTTGAGTTGACAGAAGTTTTTTAAACCCCAGTATCTACACTCTATTCTACCTAAAGAGTTAATAATTAAAATGCTTTGGTAATAGAACAGGACTATAACTAATAGCGCTCTGAAATGTCCAACCTTCTCTCTCTTGGGTTTAATCTCTCTGGCCACGTCGCAGTAGCCCATCACCGCCTCCACGAACTTCAGCATGCCAGAGCCGGCTTTACTGATGGCCTGCATCTCCTCAGACGACGTGTTCAGGTTCTTCAGGAAGCCTGCAGAGAAATGATAAGAAGAGCAATGGTACTGAACACTCTGAACAATCTGTACTATCAAATAACTGTGTACGTTGTAACACAGGGGGTCATAGATTTAAAAGCTGTCTCTAATGAATTTCAGTTAGTAAAATATGTTGTAAATACTGTATATCTGTTTTTATAGCTTTATTATAGCTGCTTCTTTATTCACCTAAAATGTACTTAGTAAAGTCCAAATAAAGTCATAAAATGATTTATATTAACTGCCCTGGGGCTTTTATTATGAAGCCACTCCAGTTCACTCCAGTCTTTAGCTACTGAACTAAGGATTGGAAGGTGTTAGCTTGGATGCTAACTGTATTCTTAGATGAATAAATGGCTTATGTCTGATATTAGAATGATGTTCCTGTGCTGGTTAGATATGGTAAGTTCTTCTGTTTGAAATATTTGTATGATATCTGTACATTACTCTGGTCTTCAGTTACGAAGGTCAGAACATCAACATTTTAACACGTTACTGGTTCTGTAATTAATTAATCTCATTTATCATTAATCTCATTTTTTATTTTTGCTAAGAAAGTTCAAATAAAATAAAATAGTGCTAATAAAGTGATAAAATGGAAAATCTTTATTATTTTAGTCAATAGAGTCATTGATTAAAGTAAACTAATATTTTCATGTATATTAGCTGCCCTGGGGCTTTTATTATGAAGCCCAAAATAGCAGATTAGCCATAATGCAGGCCAGGCTCTTTCTTATGGTGGAGTCATGAATGCTGATCTTATCTGAGGCTTAAAGTGAGCCCTGCACATGTTCTTGCATGTTGTTGTGGTCTTTTGTGACCTCTTGGATGAGTCACTGCTGCCCTCTAGGGGTAATTTGGTCGGCCGGTCACTCCTGGGAAGGTTCACCACTGTTCTACATTTGTTCCATTTGTGGATAATGGCTCTCACTGTGATTCTCTGAAGTCTAAAAACTTTAGAAATGGCTTTATAACATTTTCCAGACTAATAGATCTTAATTACTTTCTCATTTGTTCCTGAATTTCTTTGGATATTGGCCTAATGTCTACCTTTTGAGTATCTTTTGGTCTACTTCTCTTTATCAGGCAGGTCCTATTGAAGTGATTTCGAAGTGATAAGTGTTTAGAGCAAAAACAAGTTGTGTTCACGGAGCCTCTAACCTCTGACGGTCTTAACCTGGCCTCCACTGATGGAGTCGCAGTCCATCTCCATGAGCGAGCGCAGGAAGTTGGCCTCGGACATCATGCCTTTAGCCGTCTTCCAGTTTATCTCCTTATGTCCACGCATGACCAGGATGCACTCGCACACCACCTGCACCTGCTTGGGTGGCTTAGCGAAAGATCTGCAAACCGTGGGATTAATTAAATAATGATTATAACAATTATTTAATCGATTATAAAAATCGTAAGTGTGTCTTATAATCCGGTGCGCTTTATGAATGAATTTTACCAGTCAGGTATTGAGGAGCAGTAAATAAACTAAATAAGGAAGTTTCAGTAAAGTTTCTCCAGCACTAAGGCTGAAGCAGCATTAGCATTAGCCGCTAACTGCAGTGCTAGCTCTTTCGTCATTTGGAGGTGAGTATGTTGGATAGTAGTTTGCGTGTTTACTGTGTTAAAACAAGCTACGTGGGATGAACCGCTAGCTAATATCGCGCTGGCTGTCCAGAACACTGTTAAGCGACATTTACTAGTGCTAAGCACTGCTATCCGCGGCTAGCACTGCTGCTAACTGTGGCTAGCACTGCTGCTAACTGTGGCTAGTGCTGCTGCTAATCGCGTCTAGGTCTGCTAATAATCATGTCTAGCACTGTTGCTAACTGTGGCTAGTGTTGCTGCTAACCATGTCTAGGGCTGCTGTTAATCACGTCTAGCACTGCTGCTAACCACAGCTAGCACTGCTGCTAACTGTGGCTAGCACTGCTGCTAACCGTAGCTAACATTGCTGCTAACCTTGGCTAGCACTGCTGCTAACAATGGCTAGCACTGCTGCTAACCATGACTAGTGCTGCTGCTAATTGCGTCTAGGGCTGCTAATAATCATGTCTAGCACTGTTGATAACTGTGGCTAGCGTTGCTGCTAACCATGTCTAGGGCTGCTGTTAATCATGTCTAGCACTGCTGCGAACCGCGGCTAGCACTGCTGCTAACTGTGGCTAGCGCTGCTGCTAACTGTGGCTAGCGCTGCTGCTAACTGTGGCTTTAAATTTACTAGTTTACCGTAAATAAATGGAAGCGCTTTACCCAAATAAACAGTGCCTTATGTATGAAAATAGACCAGAAAATAGGCGTTAATTGATAGTGTGCCTTATAATCCATAAAATAAGGTACGTTTAGCTAACATGCTGTTTCTATCTTCTTGTCTAGACCTGATCAGTCACTAATAAACAGGTCTGAGTGAGTCTGATCTACCTGATCTCAGTGACGTCGGACTTGTCCAGATCCTGCAGGGCGATGCGAGCCGCCTCCAGAGCGGGCAGAGCCTCGGCCAATGAGCTCTCAGCATCCTTCTTCTCCACCAGTATCACTTTATTCTGCTCTTCTATCTCTTTAGCTTTCTCCTCCGCCAGCTTCTTCTTCTCCTCGGCTTCACCCCAAAAACACACACAGCAGTTCTCAGATCAGATCTTTAACCAGCAGATAAATAACACCAAACCTGCCACTGAACACTGTAACCTAATCTGATTACGTTTCTGATCTATAGTGTAATCTAATCTAATCTTAATACCGATGTAGTGTAATCTGATTCCTTTTGGATCATTTCTGATCTATGTTGTATTCTAATTTGATCTATAGTGTAATCTAATGTAATTTACGGTGTAAATTAATCTTAATACTGATATAGTGTAATCTGATTACTTTTTAATCATTTCTGATTTATGGTGTAATCTAACATAATCTATGGTGTAGTCAAATCTGATCTATGGATCTAATCTATTCCAGTCTAATCGAATCTATGGTGTAATCTAATACTGATGTAGTCTAATCTGATTATTTTTGGATCATTTCTGATATATGTTGTAATTTAATCTGATCTATAGTGTAATCTAATCTACTCTAAGATGTATTTTACCCTAATCTATGGTGTAATCTAATCTAACCTATGGTGTAATGTAATCTGAATACTAATGTAGCCTAATCTGAATATTTTTAGAAATGTTCTGATCTATGGTGTAATCTAATGTAATCTATGATGTAATGTAATATGATCTATGGGATAACCTACTCTGATCTATGATGTAATCTAATCTAATCTATAGTGTAATGTAATATAATCTATAGTGTAATCTAATCTAATCTAATCTATAGTGTAATCTAATTTGAACACTTTTATACATTTTCTGATCTATGGTGTAAACTAATCTCATCTAACCTATAGTGTAATCTTATCCAATCTACGGTGTAATCTAAAATAATCCATGGTGTAACCTGATCTAATCTACGGTGTAATCTAATCTAATCTATGATGTAATCTAATCTAATCTAATCTAATCTATGGTGTAATGTAATGTAATCTATGATGTAATCTAATCTAATCTAATCTAATCTATGGTGTAATGTAATGTAATCTAATCTATAGTGTAATCTAATCTGATCTACGCTGTAATCTAAAATAATCCATGGTGTAACCTGATCTAATCTACGGTGTAATCTAATCTAATCTATGATGTAATCTAATCTAATCTAATCTAATCTATGGTGTAATGTAATGTAATCTAATCTATAGTGTAATCTAATCTGATCTACGCTGTAATCTAAAATAATCCATGGTGTAATGTAATCTCATATATGGTGTAATCAAATCTTATCTATGGTTTAATCTAATCTGTTCAATTGCGTAATCTTGTCCAATCTATGGTGTAATCTAAAATAATCCATGGTGTAACCTGATCTAATCCATGGTGTAACCTAATCTAATCTAGGGTATAATATAATCTAATCTAATCTAATCTATGGTGTAATATAATCTAATCTAATCTATGGTGTAATCTAATCTCATCTACGTTGTAATCTAAAGTAATCCATGGTGTAATGTAGACTTGTATATGGTGTAATCAAATCTAATCTATGGTGTATTCTAATCTGATTACTGATGTGTGTGTGAGTGTGTGTGTGTGTGAGTGTGTGAGTGTGTGTTCTGACCGATAGCGGTGTTGGTGGAGATCTCCTGCAGTAGACTCTCACAGGCGCTGGATTTCTCAGCCAGAACCACTTTCTGCTCCGCCAGCTTCTTATTAAGATCAGCGAGCTGCACACTGGCCTCCTCCAGCTTATCCAAACCCCCCTCCAACCGCTTACACTGAGCTGGAGCACACACACACACACACACACACACACACACACAATAACAGATTACTGTAAAATAAAAACAGCACTGAGTGAGTTTAACTCCACCCTGCTGGTTCCTCACCCAGGATGAACTGGTCCTTGTCCTGCAGCAGGGTGGAGTAGGTGCTGATGAAGTCCAGGTAGTTTTTGGGGGTGACGTAGTTACTGCGGCGGAGCTTCTGCTGGAACAGGGTGCTGAACTCTCCCACAGAGCCGTGCACCATGCACACGTGACCAATCACAGTCTCCGAATGAGCCGCGGGGATCATAGGGCTCTCACCTGCAACCAAAACACAATAAAAAACGTATCAATTATAGCATATAGTAAATACTGTATTATTTATAGTAGATACTGAATCATTTATAGTAAACACTGATTCATTCATATTGGATACTGAATCATGTATAGTAGATACTGAAAGTGTGTAAAGTAGATAAAGAATCATTTATAGTATATACTGAATCATTCATAGTAGATACTGAATCATTTATAGTAGACGCTGAATCATTTATAGTAAACACTGAATCATGTATAGTAAACACTGAATCATGTATAGTAAACACTGAATCATGTATAGTAAACACTGAATCATGTATAGTAAACACTGAATCATGTATAGTAAACACTGAATCATGTATAGTAAATACTGAATTATTTATAGTAGATACTGAATCATTTATAATAAAGAGTGATTCATTTACAGTAAACACTGATTCATTTATAGTAGATATTGAATTAATTATAGCAGATATTGAATCATTTATAGTAAACACTGTTTCATTTATAGTAGATACTGAATTATTTATAGAAAATACTGAATTATTTATAGTAGATACTGAATTATTTATAATAAATGCTGAATCATTTATAGTAGATACTGAATCATTTATAGTAAATACTGAGTCATTTATAGTAGATATTGAATCATTTATAGTAGATATTGAATCATTTATAGTAAACACTGATTCATTTATAGTAAACACTGATTCATTTATAGTAGATACTGAATTATTTATAATAAATGCTGAATCATTTATAGTAAAGACTAAATCATTTATAGTAGATACTGAATCATTTATAGTAGATATTGAATCATTTATAGTAGATACTGAATCATTTATAGTAGATATTGAATCATTTATAGTAGATATTGAATCATTTATAGTAGATACTGAATCATTTATAGTAAACACTGATTCATTTATAGTAGATATTGAATCATTTATAGTAGATATTGAATCATTTATAGTAAACACTGATTCATTTATAGTAGATATTGAATCATTTATAGTAGATATTGAATCATTTATAGTAAACACTGATTCATTTATAGTAGATATTGAATCATTTATAGTAGATATTGAATCATTTATAGTAAACACTGATTCATTTATAGTAGATATTGAATCATTTATAGTAGATATTGAATCATTTATAGTAAACACTGATTCATTTATAGTAGATATTGAATCATTTATAGTAGATATTGAATCATTTATAGTAAAGACTAAATCATTTATAGTAGATACTGAATCATTTATAGTAGATATTGAATCATTTATAGTAAACACTGATTCATTTATAGTAGATATTGAATCATTTATAGTAGATATTGAATCATTTATAGTAAACACTGATTCATTTATAGTAGATAGTGAATCATTTATAGTAAACACTGTTTCATTTATAGTAGATAACATTTATAGTAAAAACTGAATCATTTATAGTAAACATCAGCTAGTAGATAATTGTTTAAATCTATAGTAGTTATATATAAAATATATATATACTAAATATAAATAAATAAAAACGTACCCAAGAAGGACTGAGCCACTGCATGTAAAGCCTGGGGAGGCCACGGCAGGAACCAGTCGATACCAGTGTTATTCACCAGCCCTGAACAACACACACACACATTAAATATATTAAACACATAATATATATATGGTATAAATAAGGTATACATGTTCAGGCAACGTGAGAGTGGTGTAAATACAGAACCCTACAGAGGTAGAATGGAAACTGCTACAATTAATTTCACAGATTCTTATAAACCTGTGTGTGTGTGTGTGTGTGTGTATGTGTGTGTGTATGTTACCTGGGAAGTTCCTGCAGCGGGTTCGCAGGACGTCCCCTACAGGAGACATGCCCAGCACTATATGCAGATTACTGGCACTCTTATTAATGAAGTACTGCCACACGCTCTCTTTAGAGTGTCCTGATCCCATCTTCACCGCCTCGTCTCTGATCTGATTCAGGACGCTCTCCTTCTCATCATCAGGAAACAGTGCAGGAACCATGCCTTAACAATTACAGGACATGAGAAAATGGTGTGAGAAACGTAGCAATTAACAGTTAATAGACTGAGGGGGAGGAGCCAAAGAGTAAACATCTTACACAATACTTAAACAATGTTCTGCTGAAACGGCGACTACTTTTAAGTAAAGCTTAAAGTCTGTTTATTTGTGCTTGGGTTAAGTCCCTATCTGAGTGGAGTTTCCATGTTCTCCCTGTGTCTGCGTTGGTTTCCTCCGGTCCAAAAACATGGAGATCAGGTAAATTTGATACCCCAAATTTCCCCCCAAAAATTGAAACACTCTAAACTGATCTGGTAAATTGAATTCTCTAAATTACCCAGAAAATTGAATACTCTAAAATGATCTGTAAAATTGGATAATCTACATTGATCTGGTTCGCATGTGTGCAGGTGTGTGTGTGTGGTATGTATGTAAGTTTGTGTGTGTGTGTAAATGTATGTATGACTGTGCCCAGATATGGATTGGCATTTCCGGTTGAGAGTACGCTGTGCGCCTTTGGCTGCCACTTCTCACCGGTGTGTAATGTGTAATGTGTTGAACTTCATTCATACTTTATCAGGTCTTAAATGTAGTGTTATTATATTCTAATTTATATTTTCTTATAACTTTCTTAAAACTTGTTCTACATTGAGTCTTAAACCTTTCTGTAAAACACTTTGAATTACCTCTTTGTATGAAAGATGCTATACAATTAAACTTGCTGTCAGAAGTTTTATGAGCTTTTTTTGCGAGTATTTATTAATAAACAACGAAAACAAACAAACAATAAAGCAAAAACTGAGTACATTCGGACTAAAAAAAAAAACGAAGAAACACAAGCAACCTGACAGACGTTGAAGACACACAAGAAACGACAAGAGACACTGAAACAAAAGGGCTATAAATACACGGACAGGAAACAGGAAACACCTGGGGATAGGTAACGAGGTGGCGGAGTTACAAAATGAACACAGGTAAAAACACTAAAGGCTGAGACACGGGAGAACACACAGAGCCACGTGTAGGGAAGCACGTGGAGAAAGAACACGCAGGAGAGAACTAAAACAGGATGAGGACGTGACATTTGCCTCTTCTTTTAGCTGCAAATCATTTACTCAAGTTTTTAACATGTTTATTGTCGACTAAAATGAGAAGCAGAAGTAAATATGTGAGTATCTGAACCAAGCAGAGTTCAATCTCATAAAACGCTCTTAAAATGATCATTTTAAGTAGGCCTGACTTCAATTTTTACACTTAATCACTACATCCAGCATTTGCTTGTTCTACACTTGCCCAGATGGATCTAGTATCTACTAGAATCCTTAACCTGTTGAGTGTACCTGAGGTCAGCATGTTGTTGATGAGCTCCAGGAAGCCCTCCTCAGCTACGTGAGCGTCAGTGAACAGGAACACCGTTCTCTTATTCTCAATACCCAGTTTAACATAGAGGGTCTTCAGATCTTCACGGAAGTTGGACTCTGAGTAGCCCCTACTCAGAACTATCTCAAACACCTGCAGAAAGAGCAAAAGAAAAGAGAGCCTGTATTATGTCCTAATTTGGGGGAAAATATCAACATTGTGATATACACAGCTCTGGAAAAAAGAGACCACTTAAAAATGATGAGTTAATCAAGAGGAAGATGGATGATCACAAACCATCAAACCACCAAACTGAACTGCTTGAATTTTTACACCAGGAGTAAAGCAGCATAAAGTTATCCAAAAGCAGTGTGTAAGACTGGTGGAGGAGAACATGATGCCAAGATGCATGAAAAAAAAAACTGTGATTAAAAACCAACCAGGATTATTCCACCAAATATTGATTATTTCTGAACTCTTAAAACTTTATGAATATGAACTTGTTTTCTTTGCATTATTTGAGGTCTGAAAGATCTGCATCTTCTTTTTTCATTTCATCACATTCTCATTTTCTGTAAATAAATGCTCTTAATTACAATATTTCTATTCTGAATTTGGGAGAAATGTTGTCTGTAGTTTATAGAATAAAACAACAATGTTCATTTTACTCAAACATAAACCTATAAATAGCAAAATCAGAGAAACTGATTCAGAAACTGAAGTGCTCTCTTTTTCTTCCAGAGCTGTATATATATTATATCGCTTTTGTGTGCAATACTTTATCAATATGTGTTGCCAAATACAGATATTTTTCTTTTTGAAACATAGGTTCTCTGCAAAGCCCTGTTCCAGTAACTGACACACCACTACTAAGGGGGCACAATATACTGATTAGGGATGCAATGATTGGTCGGCATAATCAACAAAGTCGACTATAAATTTCATTGTCGCCGCATCATTAAAGTGTGATGGAGCACACTTCTCTCTCCTTGTAGTGCAAAGATGTGTAAACACATCAGATAAGGGACAAGACAACAGCTGTACTCACTGTATATCAACTCATTATACATTTAAACATATTCTCAGTGTTTAAATCCCACTTTTAGTGGCTTCTGCTGGTTCTAGAGTGATAGAGAAAAGCAGAGAGTGAGTTTACCACGAGTTGCAGCTCCACCAGAGAGCTTTACTGAAAGCAGGGTTGCCATATCCAGTAAAAAAACCCAGCAAACACAGACAAGTCAGTCTAAAAAGCTTAATCTAGCCCAATATCGAAGGTTGCCAAAGTCATTCACAGTACAGGACACAGTTTGCAATGAAGGCTTTTTGACAGCCATAGTAAATATTAAAAAATTGCTAAAAAAAAAAAACAAAAAGAAAAAAAAAAAAGAAATTGCATCCTGAGACCTTTTAATTACTATACTATAGAGTATAGAGTATTTTTAATTTGACAATACAAGGAAAATATTAATAATAAAGTAAAGAACTACTAATAGAAAAAATAACATGCTGTTTTTTTATTTATGTACATTTTTTTTAGCAAAAAATGGTCAAATTTAAAGTAATATTTGTATTTGTTTAAGTTAACATGGATACATCGACTATCAAATTGTTCTGCAAAACTGGTCTAGGGCCCTAAATGATGCATTCATGAATGCATTTAGTTGCTTTAAGTTGCATCTATTATTTTTCTCATTAATTCTGTCTGCAACCATAATAATAAACCTGTACAAAACCAATCCAGTTGATATGGTTAAGGAAAAAAAATAAAAATTGATTACATCACATCCTGCGGTGAAAGCAGCCAGTTTGGTGAGGGATTGTTTTCCGGACCCGCCCACCCCGACCAAGAGGGCGTGGCCACGGTCCATCCTGATGATGCGATGGACTCGGGTCAGGTGATCTAGAGCATCATCAAACAGTACGAGGTTCATCCTGGTCTTGTTCTCGTTGTACTCCTCCAGGATCTCCTGCAGAAAAAACAGAATACAGCAGAGACCAGCATAAATGGGAATGGAATGTTTAAATAATTGATATTTATGACAAAAAATGTATATATATATATGTATATGCATGCACATTGTATTTTCTAAAAAAAATGCAAAGCTTTTTTATCGTATTAACCCAAATTGATCAAATTTATTATCATGCAATTTATTAAACAAATGGATAAATGATAAACTAAAAAAGAAGTGGAAAAAATGTCATAAATCAATAAACCAGGGGACAATACTCACTCCTGTTACTGGCACTCAGTCCTGTTACTGTTCAGTTTTTAGCATAGAATTAGCAAAAACATGAAAAATAGGTAAATGGTGGCTATGCTAACAGCATGAGGACACTGAGCACATTCTAGTGGTTTTCCCAAAATGTGTATTTTAAAAATAAACAAATAAGATGTAAAAATAATTTAGGTAACAGGACTGAGTGTTGAGATTGAGCTCTTCAGTCATAGTTACGATAAGATTTTTTGTTCTAAGTAGTTTCTATTAATGTTTTTAATTACATATCTTACTTTTGCAATTAGGTCAATGTACAAGACACTATGCTTAATAATAAAATGTATTTTAAAGTTATTTAGTGTGCACATTTATACATGTAATTTCCTGGGGATAGAAATGGCACCAATTCGGTGGAATATGCCAAATTTTAGAGAGGGTGTTTATGTGACTTAGGGAGTTTTTGTAAGTTTAGATCCTGTTTTAATAAATATATCTATGTTTGTTGCCAAGTATCGATATATTGTCCCACTTCTAGCAGTGATAGTGAAGGCAGAGTATCAGAGTCAGTACCTGGAACAGGGCTTTGCAGGCGTCGTAGTCCTGGATGTCCTCGTAGACTCTGGGCTCGGACTCGCTGAGGGCTGTTCTGTAATCTCCGAACAGAATCGGGTCTCTCATTGCAGAGTCCAGCTCAGAACCAAAGTGTTCCTGGATCAGGCTCTTAATGTGACCCTGGACCTGGAGACAGCAGATACAAACATGCAGACAGAAAGATAATTTACAAATTCGTAAATAATTCATTATATACATTTAATTTGAGCATTTCGGAGGGGCCTGTTGCTTTTTTGCCATTTTTTTGCCATGCCAAACACATACAAAACTATGGCTACTAAGGTTTGTTCACACAGTAGGTAAATCTGTAGCTCAAATCTGATCTTTTGCATCATATTGTAAACAGCAAAAAACACACTAAATGTGATATTTATCATTCTGATTTGGGTCTCTTCATTATGTGGCATTGAAATCCGATACATAATAAATGCACAGCAATGCACCAGATGGAAAATCATGCAACTTTTACGTCAAATCAAAGGAAAAAAAACGGCGAGGAGAACGGAAAGTGAGGTTGAGGAGCCATAACATAGACAACAGAGCTCCTAAATATTTGGACTGATGTGTTTCTTCCAATAATATAAATGTCTCCTAATGAATTGGCCAAACGCAGCTAGCTACATATCGCGGTTGCAGCATCAAAAGGATTTAAAATAATAAAAACCTTTTCCGCGAGCTGAAGTGAATTCTCAGTAATAAGCTCAGCTTCATTCTGAACTCATTAATTGCTTTTGAGATTCTGACAAGAATCAAAGGGAAACTTAATGGGAAGCATTGCTCTGTCATGCATGTGAGCCACTTTACAAAGCATAAACCTGATATTTGATCAGAAAATCAGATTTGGGCTGCTTTTACCTGCTGTAGCCATAGAGATTGAAAGTAAATTTGAAGTTTAGCTGGGGTGTGGAACTGTGAGTTTAATGAAGCTGGTGAGAATGAGGAGATAATAAAAGCAGAGCTACGTACAAGAGCTTTATCGGTCTCGTTGATGAGCCGGTCGTAGAATACCCTCAGACATTCGTTCCTCCAGACCCTCACAAACTGAGCCTCCGTCAGGAACCTGCGAGAAACCACAATCACAAATCATTCGAGAATTTTTTTTTACATTCATTTAAAATCAAGGTTTTACACTGTTTATTGACTACTGATACATTGCTGTTTGGAATTTTTCACACTATAAGTCGCACCTAAAATTCCCAAATTAATTTTCCCACAAAACGTCAGAGCTCCTTATACGTTTTACCAGTCAGCTATAAAGGAACAGTAAAGCCAGGAGTTTCAGTTTAGTTCTCCAGCACTGAGACTGGAGCAGTATTAGCATTAGCTGCTAACTGCAGTAGCTATTTTCCCGTACAGAGGTGAGTATTATCCTGTATTGGACTGTAGCCGCACTAGCACTACGCACTAACGATTAGCTGCTAATACTGATGCTCCAGCCTTAGTGCTGGAGAAAATAGGAAATCTAAGCTTATTGTAAATAAACAGAAGCGCTTTACTTGTTTGACTTTAAAATAATATATATATTTTTTTTTATTACAGTTTTGTTTACTTAGCTTAGCTTTACTTAACTTAGTTAGTAACCCCTTCCCTTACCACCACCCAGTTGCAAGACCTGCTGAATTAGAAGTTCCTTATAGTGTCTTATCTATAAAAATAGACCAGAAAATAGACTTTCATTTTTAATAAAAATAAAACTCAGCTCACTGGTGTCACTAAATCATTTTAAACAAATCTAAGCACCTACTTAATCTTATTTATTCTTAACTTTTATTTTTTTTTATTTTAGTTCTTTTAATTTTTATTTCCTTTTAATTTCTTTCCTTATTTTATTATTATTATTATTTTTTAAATATTTTTTTATTATTGCTTTTTAACTTATTTTGATTTTCTTTTATTATTATTACTATTATTTTTTATTATTTTTACTGCTTTTATTCATTTAGTTTATTCGTTTATTTGTATTTTTATTGTATTATTGTTTTTTTGATTGTTTAAGCTAATTTTAACTCATTTTTCTTGTATTAATCTTATCTTCTTTTGATCTTAATTTTTTATCAATTAAACCAAGCTTATTTTTATTATAATAATTATTATTTTTATTTATTGTTTTATTCTAATTCTATCTTTATTTTTTATCTATTTTTATATTTTATTTACTATTATTTAAAAAATAATTAAATTTAGTTATTATTTTCTTTCTCATATTAATCCCTGTATGTGTAAATGTTCGCCTACATTGAAAATGAGGGTTCACCTCAATGTACATCAGAGTCAAAATAAAGGTTGATTGATTGATAATACAGTGCAACTTATAGTGTAAAAGATACAGTACCTATTTTTTAGCCTTTTTAATACCATAGTTTAATAATAATCAGTTTATGACATACACTACAGTCTCAGTAACGATTAATTGGTACATATATGACATATCGAGGATTCTCCCGCTCTGAAGCGTGCGCTACCTCTCAGCGTTGGTGAGGGTGAGGCCGTTGTAGACTCTGGACAGATCTCTGAGGTTGAAGATGTAGTGGAATTTGGAGGGAGTTGGGGGAAGGTCTTTAATGATGGTTTTATAAAGTTCCAGCGTGCAGAAGGTCAGCTTATCACACATATTCCGAATACATTCCTCAAACGGCTGCAAAACACAACAGCAATATTAATACAGACTCAGTCAAATGTATATATTTAGTAGGGCTGTTAACATTAAAGCATTCATGCATGCGACTAATTTGGAATCAAATTAATTACGCCACCGAGTTTTCACGCCGACTTCCACCGTAATCTGTAGTTATGCGGCTGCAAGCAGTGAACGCTGCACGTACCGCGCTCAGTGTAAACAGCATGGAGCAGTTTATTTGCTATCTGTGTTGGATTGAGACCAGATTACTTTTTCACGTTTTTTAATTGAGCTAAACTGCTGATAAGGCACAGTTTTTTAAGATATATTAGCCAGACAATCTACTGCTATGAACAATATACAAATGCTGCCTCTGCTGCTCCATGCTGTTACATACTAAAAGCACGGTATGTGCAGCGCTCACTGCTCATATTTAGTCTTTGTGTTTGAGAATGTGTTCAAACTAATTGTCATCACAGCATGCAAATTTTAATGCCAATAATCATTTATATTGCTAGAAAATACAAATAGCGATTGCCATAAACATAATGTATTAAGTGTTTAGATTAATTAGTAAGATCTGGTTACAAATATGAAGTTAATTAGTAAAGAAGTTACATGAACTTATGTTTTTACTTAAAATAAAAATTGTTACATTGTTTTTTTTCTTTTATTATTAAATATATATATATATATATATAAAAAAATCTTTAGTTACATATTCAATAATCTATTTTTTTCATTCATTTTTGGTGTTTTAGGGGTTTGTCCCACCCATTCACCCAGCTGCTACTCAGCTGTATATCTCCTATCACTAGTGATTACCCATCACCAGGAGGGTGAAGACTAGCACACGCCTCCTCCGATACATGTGAAGTTAGACTCCGCCTCTTTTTTTAAACTGCTGCTGATGCAGCATTACCGAGTAGCATCACAGCGCTAATGCTTGGAGGAAAGCGCAGCGACTCGGTTCTGATACATCAGCTCACAGAGGCAGCCTTGTGCTGATCCACATCACCCTAGGAGTGATGAGGGGAAAGAGAGAGTGCCATCTACTGTACTGTACCCACCCAGAGAGAGCAAGAGCAACTGTGATCTCTCAGGGCTCCAGCAGCTGATGGCAAAGCTGCATGACTGGCATTCGAATAAGCGAACTCCTGATGATAGTGGCAGCATCTTATTCGGCAGCGTCTGTGAAAAATATTTCACACTTCTACTCTTTAATGACAAAACTCCTGCATCCGGACTGTAACTGAAAAAACAGGAGGATCAGTCATTTTTTAGGATTTCTCGATCACATGACATAATTGCGTTCAGTAGCTCCTCCATTTCCACTTGCTGTTGTGTTTTTAATGTAGATCTCCGTGGAAACGTGCGCATGAAAATGTACAGTAATTACGGTGCGCAGCAGTGGACAAATATCTATTTTATTAAAGGCGAGGAGACGAAACTCAGAGATGTGCGTCCGGACGGGACTAAAATTACCGGAGGAGCACGGAGTTCAGAGAAAACAGGAGATAATTCAGCCTGTAATTTTCTCAGAGGCACCTGAGAAAAACACCTACATGATTGTTCTGGACGGGAATAAAATCATAGAGGATAAAATCCCACATAAAAGAGCAAATTACCCCAGGACTTTTAGGTTTCTGACGTATTGATCTGATATTTTGACAATATATATCGATATATTGTTCTATATTGCGCTAGTTTTCGCCATTCTGTTTTAACACCTTCTGTCTAATTGACACTTTACTTTAGTTAAGCGCTGCTGGATGACTTTAAATCAAATAGTAAAGTTTTTAGTAGCGTATGTCTGACCCGGGTGTGTCCTTTAAGGATGGAGGAGTAGATGAGGTGCAGAGCTTCTTCCTCAGGGAAGGGGATGTTGAACACAGAGAAAAGGGAGATGAAGCGAGAGTCCACCTCGTTCCTGCCGCCTCCTGCTTTACCCATCGCAGCGATAAAGCCCAGATCCTTCAGCTGCTTACAGTTCAGCTCCTTCCCTCGGTCGTACATCCCCCCCCTGTCCAGCAGCAGCTTCAGCAGGGCTATCGGCTGCTGGGTACCGTACTCATCCACCTGAGAGCAAAACAGTATATACTTTAATATTTAGTATCTCACAAAAGTGATTAAACCCTTTACAGTTTTATAAATTCTTCATTATATCTTATTGTGGGAAAACACTGAAAATTTTCCACAGTTAGTATTTTTTGCACTATAAGATGCACCAGATTATAAGGCTTATAAGGCAACACTAGTAAGGAACATGGGTGTCGCCATAAAGCACCTCAGTAAAAAAACTGAAATTCTTTAAAAAAGCACTTTCTTTTAAACAAGTCAAGCAAGTGCTGGATGTTAATCTACTAATCTAACTTCTCTCCTGAAAAAATGTTTATTTGGGTGAGTAAAGCATTTCTTTTATTTACAGTAAGCTTAATCTTCCAGATTTAAACTAAGGCTGGGTGCAGCAGCATTGGCAGCTAATGCCACACAGCAGCGCTACACTGAGGAACCCTGAGTTTTCCAGTAAGCCAGGGAGATATTAGCTAGCAGTTTGTACCACGTAGCTTGTTTTAACATGGTAAACATGCAGACTACAGTCCGATATACTTGCATCTGAACAGCAAAAGAGCTAGCACTTAGCATGGTAAGTGGGTAATGCTAATACTGCCCCAGCCTCAATGCTAGCTGAGGTTAGAAGCAGGATACAGTTTGATAATACTCCCCTCTGAATAAAGAAAAAGCTAGTGCTTAGCACGGTTAGCAGGTAATGCTAATACTGCATCAGCCTCAGTGCTAGCCAGGGTTAACAGCAGACTACAGTTTGATAATACTCACCTCTGAATAAAGAAAGAGCTAGCGCTTAGCACAGTTAGCAGGTAATGCTAATACTGCTCCAGCCTCAATGCTAGCTGAGGTTAGTAGCAGAATACAGTTTGATAATACTCACCTCTGAATGAAGAAAGAGCTGGTGCTTAGCACGGTTAGTGGGTAATGCTAATACTGCTCCAGCCTCAGTGCTAGCTGGAGTTAGCAGCAGGCTACAGTCTGATAATACTCACCTTTAAATGGCGAAAGATTTAACACTGTGATTAACGAATATTGCTAATGATGCTCCAGCAGTGCTAGCCAGGGTTAGCAGCAGTATACAATCTGATATACTCACCTCTGAACTGCGAAAGGGCTAGCATTTAGAACAGTTAGCGGCTAATGCTAATGCTGCTCCAGTCTCGGTGCTGGAGAACTAAACTGAAACTCCTGTATAACTCTGTACTTCAACACCTTAATACCTGACTTGTAGAATTCATACATAAGGAGCACTGACCAGTTTTGGGAAAAGTAAAGTAAAGTTTTTATATTCCAAAAAATATGGCAATCAGTGTACAGCTTGTATTACAGTGCCCCAGGAGTTTCAGTGGATTCCAACAGAACTGGCAACCTGTGACACACTGTGATATTGACGTACCCGCGGCATGTTGAGGTCGTCCATAAACACCAGCAGACTCTTGCCCATGGGAGGACCGTAGGTCTCCTTGGTCCGCTTCTCCACGCTGGCCTCCAGGCTCCTCTGCAGGTCCATTGATGTGGTTCTTGATGAGAAGTTAATGGTCAGAACCATCTGGACACAAAAAAACATGATTAAAAAAAACAGTACTGTATTTTTCAGCACTAATGCTGTAATGAGTGTGATTGTGGTTATATACAGCGTTTACACTACAGAACTCACGGTAGAGTCTGGGTTGAGGTTGTTGAGGAAGTTCTGAGTTGTTGCCGTCTTCGAGGTTCCAGACTCTCCAACCAGAACCACCGGCCTCTTCACCTTCACCATCTGCTCCAGCAGCCAGTTCACCCGAGTCGTGTCCACCGTCGGCACTGAGGAACACACAAAAAGGTTAAGAGAGGAGGAGACAAGAGGAGAGAAGAGAAAGTAAGAGAGAAGATAAAAAACTTGAAAATAAAAGGAGAAATGAGAAAAGAAGAGAAAAAATTAACTGATAAATACAGAGAGAACAAAGGAAACAAGAAGAGAGAAAAGAGAGGAGAAAAGAAGAAGATGAGAGAAAAAGTATAAGAACCAAAGAGAACAAGAGCCAAGAAAAGAAGATAAGAAATAAGGAGAAATAAGAAGGAAAGAGATGTGAAGCACAGAGCAGAGAAGAAAAGAGGAGAGAAAAGAATTTAAAAAACGTGAAAATAAAAGCAGAAATGAAAACAAAAGAGAAA
This sequence comes from Astyanax mexicanus, assembly GCF_023375975.1. NCBI lineage: Eukaryota > Metazoa > Chordata > Actinopteri > Characiformes > Acestrorhamphidae > Astyanax > Astyanax mexicanus. The sequence continues at coordinate 36,285,959 of NC_064429.1, forward strand.
AAATAAACTCAGAAATACAGAGAAATGAACGAGACAGTAAGAGAAAAAAGGGAAGAAAAGTATTACAACAAAACTAAAGAAAAGAGAAACGAGGAGCAGAGAAGAAAAGAGGAGAGAAGAGAAAAAGAAGAAGAAAGAAAAAAAAACGTAAATATAAAAGAGAATGAAGGAGAAAACAAGAGAAAAGAGGAGAGCAGAAAAGAATAAGAGAGAGGACAAGTATAATAACAAAAAAGGACAAGAGACAATAAAAGAAAATAACTTAAACATTAAAAAAGAAGAAATTAAAAGAAAAGAGAAGAGAGAAAAAAACTGAAGGAGACAATAAAGAAAAGAATAAAAGAGAAACAAAGAAGAGAAGAAAAGTATGAGAACAAAAGAGAAGAGGAGAAGAGCAGAGAAGAAAAGAAAAGAGAAGAGAAAGTAAGAGAGAAGAAGAGAGAAGATAAAAAACAGGCAAATAAAATAAGTTATAAGAAAAAGTTAACTGAGAAACAGAGAATAAAGGAGCCAATAAAAAAAAGAACAAAAGAGAACAGACAAGACAAGAAGAGAAAAATTAAAGGTAATGCAGCAGAAGAGAGGAAGAAAAAAGGAAAGAAAAAAGAAAAGAGAAGACGAGACAAGAGAACAAGAGCAGAGAAAAGAGAAGAGACGAGAGGTAACAAGACGAGACGCGGAGTGGTGATGCAAAAAGACAAGAAGATGAATGCATGAGAATTAAGAATTAAGTAGAAAATGGAAGAAAAGAGAAGAGAAAATAAACAAAAAGAGAACAGAGGACAAAATAGGCAAAAAGAAGAGAAAAGGTATTAAGAGAAGAAAAGAAAAGAGAAGACAAAATAAGAGAAATAGGAAAGAAAACATTAGCAAATAAGAGTCAAAACCAGACTAGATTAGGATTGAATTGAATATAAATATGAGGAGAGGAAACGAGACGAGACGAGATGGGACAAAAAAAATTGAAAATAAAAAGTGAGAAGCCAAAAGACAAGATGAGACAAAATGAGAAAAAGACGAGAACTGAAGACAACCGGAAAGAGGAGATGATCTGAGAAGAGAAGCAGATTTTTACCAAGAATGTCGATGAATTTTGTATCAGGGTTATGGATGTATTTGGCAACCAGTGAGCTCCAGGGCATCCACTTCTTTGTAGTTCCGTCAAAGTGGAAGTCGAAGAGAGTCGGCAGGTAACCTGAGAAAGAGCACAGGTGAGCACAGGTGAGCACAGGTGAGCACACAGAGGTACAGTGGTGGAAATAAAACAGAGAGAACAGCTAAAAACGAGTGAATAAATAAGATGTAGGATATTTGTAACACACCCGGTATCTCTCCGGGTCCGGCGAGGGTTTTCTCGTCCTGAACGCTGACGAGACACGACAGCTTCTTAACCAAGTCGTCAAACTTCTTCCGGCCGGTCTCCAGCAGCGCGGCTCCCAGAGAGCAGTACAGAGCCTCGATAAAAAAACACTCCAGCTCCTCAGAGCTCAGATCTTCCGGCTCCAGCAGAGCATCCAGCATCATAGACAACTGCACCACCTACAGGAAAGAGGAAAGAGGACTAGCACTAGTAACTAGACTCCTGCAGAAACTGAGAGTGAGATTACAGTGATGATTCGTGGCTGGTTGCTATGGTGTTGCTATGGTGTCCGTGGTGGTTGCTAAGGTGTTGCTGCGCAGCATGCAAAAAAATCGAGCAGCAATGGACGCTAGGTTGCTATAGTATCTGTGGGGCAAACACATTGTAGTAGCTGCTTTATCCAACAGCTCCTCTATACACACACAGTACAGTTCCTTTGGTACAAATTTGCATGACAACTGTAGGAAAACCAAATATTGTATTGTTTAGTGCAGCATATTTTCTGAAAAAACACAATAAGTACTGTAAGCATTATGAATTTGATCTTCATGTCTCATAAATTGTGATGTGCAATTTGGTGTGCACATTTCTCTCCATTTATTCTTAACATGCAAAGAAACAGACATTAACGAAGTTTTTACAGAATCTGCAAGTTCGATCAAACAGTGGTATACAAGCCTGCTGTTTCCAACTAGAACACACATTTTACAGTTAAAAGTCGATTAAAAACTGTGACTCGAGTTAACTATACAAAAAAATGGATGGAATAATAAAATAGAAGAAGATTTTAGAAGAACAGTAATGTGATTGCCTACTGCAATCACACTGATAACAACGTGCTGTAAACCCAACTGCACTAAAAATGTAATTCATTTAACTTGTAAGGTTAACATAAAAAGAGAAACAGAAAACAAAAAGAAATTTGGGTTAAATAAAGCCGAATTCTAAATAACTACAAAATTATTTTTTATTTATTTATTTATTATTTTATTAATTTATTCAATTGAGTCATACTGACTGCAGTGATCTGAGCATACTGGATGTGTCTTTCCCTCTAAAAGCATGGAGACCAGGTAAATTGGATACTCTAAATTGCCCTGAGTATGTGTATGACTCCAGGTGGATGGTGGTTTCCGGTTGAGAGTATGTTGTGCGCGATTGGCTGCCGCTTTTCACCGGTGTGTGTGAATAATTGCTTGTGTTTAGGTAGTGCTACCTGATTCTTTGCACCATCTAATTACATAGTGGGTTGTCTTCACCCTTCACTTACTGTCGCTGTGTAGTCTTTCCCCCAGACTTCCTTCACAATCAGCAGCTAGTGCTAATACTGCTCCAGCCTTAGTGCTGGAGAAACTTCACTAAAACTCCTTATTTTCTGGTCTTTTCACGTTTATTGCCAATTTTGGCCAAATAACTTTGGTTGCCTAATATTCTGTGCATCCCTAGCTTAAATGGTGTAAGGCAATTGGTTTTCCTTTACGTAACTCAACAGGCTTCACAGCTCCGTAATCACTCAGAACCCACCATGTTTAAATCAGTCTGAGGGACAATCGTCTTCAGCTTCTCTCCTTGTTTGCCATCAGTGATGCCCTCCACCACCATCTCTATAATGCTGGGAACGTACTTCTCAAACAGCTTCCTCAGGTCTGCCTGCTCCTGGTGACAAATCAAAATCACATAAACTGTAAACTACATACCAAAAAAATACATATTTCAATATTAGCTGATTACATGATATACCAAAGCCAATCTCTTACTTTTGGAGGTCTGTTGTTCACCCACTTCTGCCAGTAGGGGGCGTAGCGAAGGTTTTTGGGGTCCACAAACACCATTCCACAGCGGGACACAGTGGCAGGGGAGGCGTACTGCAGGTCTCCAACCTGAAATTACACAAACACAACAAATCGTTGTAATAGCGTTATCGTGGGCAATGTATCATTACAATAGCATTATCGTGAGCAACGCATCGTTATAAAATGGTTATCATGAGCAAAGTACCGTGACAATAGTGTTATTGTAATATCATTATTGTGAGCAGTGTATGGTTATAATATTGTTTTCAGGGATACATATTGTTATAATATCGGTATCGTCTCCAACATATTGTGAGCAGTGTATCGTGACAATAGCATCATCGTGAGCAACGTATTGTTATAACATGGTTATTGTGAGCAATGTATCGTGATAATAGTGAGCAAAATATCCTTATTATATTGTTATTATGTGCAACATATCTTTTAATATCGTTGTTGTGAACAACGTATATTATAATATTGTTATCATGAGCAACATATCGTTGTAATATCATTATTTTGAGCAACGTATTATTATTATATTATTATTTTAGAGCAACAACATATCATTATAATATCGTTATCATGAGCAACATATGTTTTAATATCATTATCGTGAGCAACATATCATTATCATATCATTATCATATCGTTATCATATCGTTATTGTGAGCAATGTATCATGTCTTCCTCAAAGACTCCACCCATCCCCAGCATGGACTGTTCACACTTCTGCCCTCAGGCCGGAGGTACAGAAGTGTAAAATGCAAGACCACCAGGTTAAAGAACAGTTTCTTCCCCACGGCCATCAGACTCTTGAACACACCTAAGGAATGACCCTGCCTTCAGACTCTAAACACACCTCAGGTATAACCCTGGGATCAGACTCTTGAACACAACTCAGGAATAACCCTGCACTTTACTTCAACATGTTTACATTGCAGCCGTCACTTTACTGTTAATCTTTTTTTAATATATATAGTTAATGTCCATAACTGCATTATTTCGCACTTGCACTTTTTTTATACATTTCTTTGCTTAAGTAACTTTTATTTTTTTTTTATGTCTTTGACAATTAGTTTAATATTTATAACCTTATTGTATTTTTTTGCACTTTTTCTATCTTCTATTTGGCATTCTTGGCGAAGAGCAAAGAAAGAATTTCATTGTACACTGAAACCCGTTTCTGTACTGTACATATGACAATAAACTCTTTGAATCTTGAATTACAATATTTTTGTCAGGGCTACGTATTATTACGTTATGATATCAGTATCATGGCCAACATATTGTTACAATACCTTTATCGTGGGTAATGTTTCATTGTAATATCACAAATGTGAGCAAAATATTGTTATAATATCGTTAGAGTAAGCAATGAATTGTTATAACATGGTTATTGTGAGCAATGAATCGTGATAGTAGTTTTATGGTGAGCGACATATCCTTATTATATTGTTATCGTGAGCAATGTATCGTTATAGTAAAGTTAGCGTGAACATCGCATCGTGATAGTATTGCTTTCGTGACCAATATATTGTTATAATGTTTGTTATAATATTGTTGTCAGGGCTACGTATCGTTATAATATTGTTAAAGTGAGCAACGTGTCGTTATAATATCATTATCGGTATCAGCAGTACTTGGTACTGAAAGCAGCTGAATAAATTAATTCATTAAAAGATGTTTCCATAAATATTTGATTATATAGTGAACAGTATGTGACTGAAGCTCCAGGCGTCTCGTTACCTCGAACAGGAGAGCGCAGTGGTTCTGCAGGCGGATCCTCTCTCCGTTAGCCAGCGTTAGCAGCTTATTGTCATCCATCACTGAGTTCATATTCTCCACCCACAGAGCGTCCACGTCTCCATCGAACAGGATGTACCTGCAGGATGATACAGTAAATCATAACAGACGTGGGGACAGCACATAGCTATAGCTAGGTAAGCTAGGTTAACTAGTTAGATAACATATCCACCACAGTCTTTTCTAAAAAGGGGAGCTGCGTCTGTGGGGCTATTTATACTAGAAGAACCAGGTGGGAATGATTAGAAACCTGGCGAGTTAGAACACAGAAGAGTAAAGTGGTCAGGCATGTCAGGGAGGCTTGGCGCAGGTGCAAACAGGACACAATACTAGTAGTTCCTGTCCCATAACCTCTGGCATATCACTTTATTAAGTATGGGAGAGTATTTACAGTAATAAGCTTTTAATAATACACTGATTTTTTTATAGCCTTTTTGTTTTTTTCACTGTTCGTAAAGGAGGAAGTTGATGGCCGTTACCTTCTCTCCTTTTTGTCAGTAGGTCTGTTGATGTCTCTGAAGATGTTGGACAGAATCCCGTCGGTCCAGTCTCGGGTCACCGGGTCCAGGATGCCGTAGAGCTCGATCACACTCATGGCTTTGGGGTTCAGAGCGTACATTTTGGTCAACAGTCCCAGCCTGCAGATATAATTTAGTTTTAATTTAAAATTTATTCAAAATGAAACAGATTACCGTATTTTCCGCACTATAAGATGCACTTAAAATCTTTTAATTTTACCAGTCAGGTATCAATGAGCATTAAAGCCACTCGGCTGAAGTACAGTGTTTCAGTGAAGTTCTCCAGCATCAAGGATGGAGCAGTATTAGCATTAGCCGCTAACCTTAGCGCTATGACTATCTCTTTGTCTGTTCAGAGGTGAGTATTATCAGTCTGTAGCCTGCTGATAACCCCGGCTAGCACTGCTGGAGCAGCATTAGCATTACTCACTAACCGCGCTAAGTGCTAGCTCTTTCGCTGTTCAGAGGTGAGTATATCGGATTGTAGTCTGTGTGTTTACTGTGTTAAAACAAGCTACATCGGATGAACCACTAGCTAATATTGCCCTGACTTACCAGAACACTCTGAGTTTCTAAGTGTAGTGCTGTCAGACGGCAACTGTGGTTTGCGCTAGTGGTTAGCCGCTAATGCTAATGCTGCTGCACCCCATCTTAGTGCAAATCTGGAAATCTAAGCTTACTATAGATAAATGGGAGTGAGTAAACTCAGCACCCACCACCACACCATGTGGCGAGATCTGCTGAATTAGAAGGAAAACATGGCGACACCCCTGTTCCTTACTAGTGTTGCATAGTGTGCCTTATAATCTAATGCTCCTTATGTATAAAAATAGACCAGACAGACTTTTATTAATAGTGCTCCTTACAGTGCGAAAAATACTAGGCTAATCATTAATTCAATCATTAAAGAAGAAAAAACGGACTAAGTAATAACTCTCAGCTCAAACAAATCTATTTTTTAAATATAATTTATGTACAGTTAAGTATATATAGGATGTATAAGATATGAATAAACCTGGTCTGGGCTTGGCACAGAGTGTTAATAACCACAGATTTCCCTCCTCCTGTGGGTCCCACCACCATGGTGGTGTGTCTGGTCATCATGGTCTCGTACATCTGCACCACCTTATCCACCTGTAGAAGAAACAGGACCTTTTTTAGCGCATCAAGCTATTTTTAGCACAGGAATGAAACTGTTTCACTGTTTCACATTTGTTATTTTCATATATGAACTCCAGTAAAATGCCTGGGTAATAATAAAATTTTAGAGTGCACTCACTCTGTGTTTAAACAATCCGTGCCCGAGCACACTTACGTCATTACTCACTGCTCAGTGGGCTTACCGGTGTTGTGACAAATTCAGCACCCCCGCCATGCAAAGCACCCTCTCTCGGGAGCTCATACGCTCCATCTTCTTGATAAAAAGCAGAGATAATCCACTTTAACTTACTTAGAAATTAACGTCAAAAGGTTATCTCAGTAATGGTTCCATGCATACCACCACAGCGTGCACTCCCCAGAGAGGGTGCTTTTCCTGGCGGGGGTGCTGAATTCAGCAAAGGAACCAAGTAAAACGAACCATGCTTTGGCAGGTATTGCCTAGTGTAAGTACACTTTTAGGGAGTTTAGGGCATCTATGTTTCAATAAATAATATCAATATTTGACAAACGAAATGATACGGTATATTGCGATATCAAAATTTCGTCCCACCCCTATGAAGCACACTATAATTTTGTACTAGTGGTCTGCCAGGATAAAGTCCAGGTAATGTTCGGTACAGCTGATCTACAATGTAGAAATACATTAAATAGAGAAATAAAGATAGAAAACATTACATGACATTTTTGTCCAAACTTTAGACTGGTACTGCATAAGGCTTCTTTTTTCTGATATTACTTTTTACTGAATAAGTTTAATATGGTTCTAATAAGGTGGCACCTGATTGGGCAGGAGGCTGTACTTGTTCTCCTCCATGATTGTTTCCACAGCATCGTTAAAGTTGGGGTAGCGAACACGGGGACAGTCCAGCCCCGGGAACAGGTCCGAGATCAGCCCCAGGAACAGAGGAACATCCTCAAATACAAACTTAGGGAGATTCATATCCCTCAGAGCTCGCATCAGCACCACATCCTAAAGAGAGAGAGAGAGAACTGGAGTGACATCCTATCCCTAAAACTCATAAAAACAGCCCTCACCATAATGATAATCCCCCCTCTACCAAACTTTACACCCCTGGTAACCGTGAAATCGGATTGTAAGACGGAAAAACGTGATTTGTGACTCAAAAAGTGCTACTTCTCACCTCATTGAGATCGGGGGAGCCTCTCTTGAGTTCTCCTGCCATCACCAGCACAGACTTCAGCGCTCGCAGCCCGAAATCATAGTGAGACTGTTTGGAAAGCTGCTCTCGCGCCAGCTTATACAACACCGTCATCTTCTTCGCCAACACCTACAATAAAAAAAACAATCACTGACCCTCCTGTACCTCTCACACACCTATAGGGGAGAGTGGGATGATTTGTGCCAGTTTTTACTTAAAGTGACTTTAAAGCGAGACCATGACAGTAATGCTTCCAACTAATATATGTACATATATTTCAGGATGTGGTGCATCCCTGGAAACTTTGGAACTGAAATATATACTTGCCCCAGTAGCATAATTAGCATATGTCTTAATTTGTCCCTTATTGAGCCATTGCAGTTTACATTCACATTTGCATAAGTTGAAGCTATACGCTTTAACTAAGCACCCAATTTTGCTTCTCTGTAAACTATCTGCATTGTGATAACTGATAATGAGCAGTTTCTGGGGATTATAATAATTATTAATGCTCACTATTACTTTTTCTTAATAAATGCACACTTAACTCAACCTGCTTTTTCCTCTCTGATCCAGCTGGCAGGGATATCAATGTGATTTCTTTGTGCATACTCAAATTTGTTGGTCTAAAATTAAGAATGTCACATAGTTTTAGGGAAAAAATTTAAAAATACAATGTAAAATTACAAAGAAATAATATGTTCATAAGTGCGAGTGAGTTGTACCCCAGGCCCTTTGGCACAAATCAACCCAACCCCACTATTTTGGAAAAAATGCATCATCCAGTAGTTTTGGGCAAACATCATGCTAGCTGTATAGACTCATATTGTAGCATTAACAAAGTACTAAAACATGTGTGAAGTGTTTTTAAACTTGTCTAAAACTGCTCAGACACAACAATCAAAACTCCTTGATCATAAAAATTATACTTTGAAAGTTTTTTTAAACTTAAATGTGCTTATCTCTCATGCAATGAGGCTCTATTCTTTGCAGGATGAGTAAAGTGGCTGACTTTTCAAAAATGTTTGGTCACATGACTAATTTCTTCTGTGGTTCCCTAGAAACAGGGGGTGGCACAACTTCCCCACTGGCACAAATCACCCCACTTTCCTATACTGCATATTCTGTAGCATCCTACAGCATATTTCACTACAAGAAAACATCAGAAAGTACTTTTACAGGACTGAGATTGTGACAGTCACCTTGGCCAAGAGGAATCCCTCAGAGAAGAGCATGATCTCACAGATCTGCTGCAGGTCAGGAACGATAACCACCACCGGCCGGAACAGAGCCTTCACCGACTCCGGCAGCTCGGTGCGCCCGGCGTAGCCCGGGTTCATCGTGATGAAGATTCCCATTCTGGAGTCCAAGCTGATCTCCTGACCCTCAAACTGCCAATCAGCAAGATAGATACGAAAAAAAAAACACAATATGAAATAATTCGAGCATTCCATTGTATCTTCTATTGTATACTAGCATTATACTTTACCATTACACTACAGTACAACAAAATTTTCCTTCCACTATAATATTTATTTTAAAAAATGTGTTTTATAATAAATGTATTATTGATTTTTATGAAAAATGTTTTACTTTGTGAATACACATCACTCTGTGTAATTATATAGCAGGGTTCATACACTTTTTAACCAATAAAATTCCATTATTGTTTCATGACTTTTTAATGCCGTCAAGGCAAATCTTTATGATCATACGATTTTTAAAACAGTGCAGACAATAAAACCAACAATCAACTAAAATTATAATTGAAATTGATTAAAATAGGCCTAAAATGAATCTGACACACAGTCTTTAATAATAAAATGTGTTTCAGATCCTGAGAGCTCCATTATGTAGGGCTAAATTACTGAATTAATTCTGAGCTGATGTACTTTTTATTTTTTTAGTAAGATTTGTAAAAGTTGCAATATATTTTTTTCTATTTACAATGGTATGGTCTGTTATCTCATCTAGGTAGCACTTAAACTGTAAAAGAGAAATTAAAGTGAAACTAAAATAAAGGTAAAACTTGCTTTGAACCATTTCTTGGTCATCTGTTTTTTTTAATTAGGGAAAAAACGAAATTCGTCCAGTTCTATAGCATAGCAACCGCCTAGCAACCATCTAAAAACACCATAGTAGCCACCAGAAAGTGCCTGCCAGCTGTAAAAATACCCTGATGCAGTTTTCCAAACAAGGATTAAGTCTAGTCCTAGACTGTATTTTCCTTTCAATATAAAATTTCCCGTTAAAATAAACACTGTTTGATCCAAAGCTAGTTTTTATCCCTGCTGGACTCACCTGGAACCTCTTGAGCTGCAGTATGAGAGCGTTGCGGATGGTCTGGATCTGGGAGGAGATGACGGACAGCACTGAGGCGTCTATACGGTTGAACTCGTCAAAGCAGCCCCAGGCTCCACACTGAGCCAGACCCGAGAAGATCTTCCCCACCGCCTGAGAAAAATATAATAAAAATTTATAAAAACAGAAATAAACCAGCACAGAAATAGTCCTAGTCCACGTGATGAGCTGAACACTTTAGAAAACCTCTAACGAATAGGTAAGTAATTAGGTACAACCCATTACCCATTGGATAATAATCACAGCAGGGGTGATAAATATATGTTTCAGCTGGCAACGATGTATTTAACCTAATCTAACTGATGCAGGGAGTAGCTTCTCATTTGTTGTTTCCAACCACATGGAAAAACTCAACAAATTATTGCATGCTCGCTGCTGGGTGGCAAAACCTGTAAAGCTAAGCTAAGCTAATCTAAGTAAACAAAAACGTAATTGAAAAATATATATTTTAAAGTAAAACGAGTGCTGGATGTTAATCTACACAGATTTTTCTCCCGAAAACTGTTTATTTGGTTGAGTAAAGCTCTTCCGTATATATACAGTAAGCACAGATTTCCAGATTTATACTAAGGCTGGGTGCAGCAGCATTAGCATTAGCAGATAACCGCTAATGCCGCCCAACAGCGCTACACTGAGCAACCCTGAGTGTTCCGGTAAGCCAGGGTGATATTAGCTAGTGGTTCTTTCCATGTAGCTTGTTTTAACACTGTAAACACACAGACTACAGTCTGATATACTACCCTCTGAATGGAGAAAGAGCTAGCGCTTTGTGTTGTTAGCGGATAATGCTAATGCTGCTCCAGCAGTGCTAGCCAAGGTTAGCAGCAGGCTACAGGTCGATAATACTCACCTCTGAGCGGCTAACGCTATTACTACTCAAGTCCTAATGCTGCAGAAACTTCACTGAAACTCCTACTGAGTGTCTTTACTGCACCTTAATACCTGACTGGTAGAATTTATATAAAAGGTGCACCAGATTATAAGGTAAACTGTCGATTTTTGGGAAAATTAATGGATTTTAAGAGCAATAAGTGTGAAAAATACGATAATAAAATCGGATTAATAAATCACTATTAAATAGTGGAAGGACATTGGGGAAAATCATCATCATCTTAATTAATACATTTTATTCTACTCTTATCTTGTCATGGTGTGTGCTAAACTTATGATCAATCTGTTTCAGTGGATGATTGATCTATTGATTACCATGTAGTCCATGCCCTCTCCACAGTTGGTGACCACACACAGCAGCCCCAGAGCTTTAGCCAGATCTTTAGTGGACTCGGTTTTCCCTGTTCCTGCAGGTCCGGCTGGAGCTCCACCCAGATACATAGACAGAGCCTGCAGACAGCAGATTATACAGTTTTTACACTATACTGTATACAGTCAGATATTAGATTTATACAATAATAGAGGTCATTAATAGATTTAGGTTTAAAGTTAGGAAACCTTCTGTAGATATCAATCCCCCAAAGAGCTTGATCTCTTGAGTCTCCTTATAATTCTAAGTAGATGGCAGTTAGACAGTCGCTCCACTCTAGAGCTCTGAAAATTGTCAATGCGTTTTCTTTTATTTTATGACTATTAACACTGTAGATTCTCACTGAAGCATCAAAACTATGAATGAACACATGTGGAGTTTTATGTACTTAACAAAAAATGAGCTGAACCTCCACAGTCACCGGACCTGAACCCAATCCAGATTTGAGGTTTGGGGTGAGCTGGAGCACAGAGTGAAGAAGACAAAGGAGCAACAAGTGCTAATAAACACCTCTGGGAACTCCTTCCTTCCACCTCTTGACTGAAGCTCTTAGAGAGAATGATGCCAAGAGTGTGCAAAGCAGTAATCAGAGCAAAGGGGGCTATTTTGAAGAAACTAGAATATAAAACATGTTTTTTTGTTAAGTACATAAAACTCCACATGTGTTCATTCATAGTTTTGATGCTTTCAGTGAGAATCTACAATGTAAATAGTCATGAAAATAAAGAAAACGCATTAAAAAAGAGAAGGTGTGTCCAAACTTTTGGGCTGTACTGTATACAGTTCTGTGTTTGTGAAAATGTGTGTCTGTTTGTATACAGTCTCCTGAGAATTTCACAGTTCTTGATCAGCCTTACGGTCTAACTGCTTATAATTATAGATGGCTGATCGTTACCTGTGTGAGTGTGAGGTAGATGCGATCGGTGAGCGGGGTGATGACCAGCCGGCCATTCAGGCCCATGTACTCGTAGCCGTAGGAGAACTCAGCAGAACACTGACGCACAAACAGGTCGTCTGGCTTCTTATCCCAGTAGAAGCGCAGCTGACTCTCCCACTCAAACTCACCAGCATCTGTAATACTGCACACAACAGCAGTGGAGATACTCAAAGTCAAAGTCAAAGTCAAAGTCAAAGTGGTTTTTATTGTCATTTCAGCTATATACAGAGTACACAGTGAAACGAAACAACGTTCCTCCAGGGACCATGGTGCACATAAACACAGTGTAGACAGAACAATAGTGCAACAGTACAAAAGTGCAGACAGACAATACAACACAATACAGACAAAGAATAATAAATAACAAGACAGTGTGCAAATTTTGCAGTGTGCAAAAAAGACCAGTGAGGTAGTAATTACTCTATTACACAGTGTGCAATAGAGTGTAAATTAATCAGCTAATGAATACATCTGGAGTGTTTTTATTGTTTGAACATTATAAACTGGCTCAAGTTAACTTTTATCAGTAGTTAGCTAACCTAGCTTTATGCACCACTAGCTGTGTTAGCCTAAGCTAAACCTGTTATACCGGCTGTATGACAGCTGAACCAGTTGGCATACTAGCTTCCATGCTGCAGCACCGCTCGTTTGCTGTTGTGCATTGGAAACACAGATACCATGACAAACAGCATAGTTCAAACAGTGCTTTAACTCAGCATGTTTCCTTAATATCTGATGATACACCCTGATCATTTTATCATTTACTACTGAAAATATAATACTTATTGGCTTTAATTAGTGTCTTGGGAATTTTTTTTTCCGAACAAACCGAACCAACTCCAATTCCACAGCTCTGAGAATAGCATCCTCCTGATTACAGAGAGTTTTCTGCTCCAACTTAATTCAATTAAAAGGTCTTCTAACATTTTTCTCGGTCTGGTCAATAATGCATATTGAGTTGTGCTTTAAAAACATAAGTAAATGATCTGCAGTTAAAATGTATAAAATATTTTGTAACTCTGTGGCTCTTTCCCTACAGTTTTTTTTTTACTGTTTATTCTCAACTTCAAGTTAAATCATCCCCTATAACATGAAAGAGCTTCTATATTCTCAGACTCCTGACTATGGTTTGATGCTATTATGAGCCTTTTAATCAGTTAATCCACAATTTCAGTACATATAAAATTTAACTATGATTCAGTTTTATAATGATTCACTAGGGGATGATTAGTTTAATTTATATTTCATATTTCAGCATGGTTTGATTTAGTTTATTCATAGTTAAATCTCAAAAGTAACATTTTCTTTTCTTTTAGGATCAATTTTGTTTATACATAATGAAAATATAACATATTATACATCTTTTTACACAAGTTATAATAATGAAGGTCTATATTCTATATAAAACATGTTCATGATGTTTTTTACACAAAATCACTCTCTCAGATCTTACTAGTTCTATTCTTAGCAGTTTCAGTCTCTTTCAAAATGGGCCATTTACAGGCTCTGTCACTTTTATGCAAATAAGTTTCTACTGGCCACGCCCTATGTTTACTCTGACTGTAAAAAGTTAACAAGTTAGTTCATGTGTAACAGAGATAGAAGCCCAAAACTCTTAATTATTTGTCACGAACAGTAGCTACAGATCCCTCCCTCAGACGAAGTCTGCTGGCTAATTCTGCTCTGTTTGACCGAGTTGAATGAAACCAAAATGAATGAAAATAATCAAGAAACATATGATTCCTGCAGCAAACTCTTTCAGCTGGTTGATAGAAAATGTATGGATGGATTTTTTGGCGCTTGAAGTGTTCATAGGGGCATTCGATACCCAGTGGAAATACAAAAGCAGGTAAAAAGTGAGTTTTGCATAATATGTCCCCTTTAATCCCCAATCAATTAAATTTCGTTGATGGGGTTTCAACTTGTGATCTCCTAAGAGTCTTTAAAAAGTAGGCAGTTAGACAGCCGCTCCACTCTAGAATTTCTGACTAAACTAAAATACTAAAATACTTAAAGTCAATAGTAACACAACAGCCAATAGCACTGTGTATATCTCGTACCTGTCTCTCACGAAGCTGTCCACGATGTCCCTGGCATGGACGTCGATGATGAGGACAGTGTTGAGTTTGCGTCGGTCGTTCTTCTTCAGAGGCTGAGTGATGCGTCTCACCAGGTTATCGATCTGTTGGTGCATCTTCTTGGCGTATTGTTTCATAGCCTGCTTCTCGCCGGAGCTCATCTTCTGGAAAACGTCCTCCACCTCCCACGTCCACCACACCTGGTTCCCTGCCAGCACCACCATGCCCTGGTAGTCCAGCATCCAGTCCACCCTGACCCACAAACAGCAAGTTTTTATTACTAATAAATATATATATACCATTTTTTGCACTATAAGGTGCACCTAAAATCCTTCAGTTTTCCCCTAAAAAATCGACAATGCAACTTACAATCCGGTGCTCCTTATGTATAAATTCTATCAGTCAGGTATTGAGGAGCAGTAAAGCCACGTTTCGCTGAAGTACAGCATTATAAGAGGGAGTTTTCAGTGAAGTTTCTCCAGCACCAAAGCTAGAGCAGCACTAGCATTAGCCAATAAATGCAGTACTAGCTCTTTCACCGTTCAGAGTTCAGTATTAACAGCCTGTAGCCTGTTGCTAACCCCGGATAGCAATAATGCCAATGCTGCTGCACCCAGCCTTAGTATACATCTGGAAATCTAAGCTTACTGTAAATAAACGGAAGCGCTTTACTCACCCAAATAAACAGTTTTCAGGAGAAAGATTGTAGATGTGTAGATTAACATCCAGCGCTTATTTGACTTGTTTGAAAATGCTTTTTTTTAAGAATTACAGTTTTGTTTACTTAGCATAGTTTTACATAACTTAGTTACCCCCACATCACCCAGCGATGAGACCTGCTGAATTAGAAGGAAAACATGGCGACACCCCTGTTCCGTACTAGTGTAGCTTAAAATGCACCTTATAATCCGGTGCGTCTTATAGTCTGTAAAATACTGTATATATATATACAGCTTTGAAAAAAATTCTCTGATTTTACCACATAGAAAACCTCTGGAATATAATCAAGAGGAAGATGGATGATCACAAGCCATCAAACCACCAAACTGAACTGCTTGCATTTTTGCACCAGGAGTAAAGCAGCATAAAGTTATCCAAAAGCAGTGTGTAAAACTGGTGGAGGAGAACATGATGCCAAGATGCATAAAAAAACAGGGTTATTCCACCAAATATTGATTTTTGAACTCTTAAAACTTTATGAATATGAACTTGTTTTCTTTGCATTATTTGAGTTCTGAAAGCTCTGCATCTTTTTTTTTTGTTATTTCAGTCATTTCTCATTTTCTGTAAATAAATGCTCTAAATAACAATATTCTTATTTGGAATTTGGGAGAAATGTTGTCTGTAGTTTATAGAATAAAACAACAATGTTCATTTTACTCAAACATAAAATAGCAAAATCAGAGAAACTGATTCAGAAACTGAAGTGATCTCTTTATTATGACCACTGCTATTATTATGCTTTAATACTGATTTGATTATTAATGTACCTGCTCTTCTTTTGACAGTAGTAAAAGATAGCCTCCTTGGTGATGAGTCTGTTGGTTCTCCTCATCTCCAGCAGAACCGCAGTCATCCAGTCCTCCACCCGACCCTCTGCAGGAACAGGCTGCTTCAGCTCCATCACCTCCCCCTCCGCCGACACCAGCGCCCCCGCCACCGTCTCCCCGTTCGTCCCGGAGTCGAAACGCAGAGACGCAATGTTGTCGTACATCTGAGCAGGAACAGAAAAAAAACACCATCAATATCAGTATCACGATACTGAATATATGACAAGGTAAACTCTTCACAATATTTTATGGCATCTGTTACTGTTACTAAAGGATAAAATACTTCTAAATAACCAAATACCAGGAATTATGGATTTATTATTTAACGCAGGTTTATTAATCATATTCATTTAGGGATTAAAGCGCCACCAAGTGAAGTTATGAAGCAGTAACAGTGACTTCAGTAAGTCTAAATGGAGGGTGAGTCTTAGAGAGTTTAGAGTTTATGTTCAATATATACAGCTCTGTAAAAAATAAAGTTTATGTTTGAGTAAAATGAACATTGTTGTTTTATTATATAAACTACAGACAACATTTCTCTCAAATTCCAAATAAAAATATTCTCATTTAGAGCATTTATTTACAGAAAATGAGAAATGACTGAAATAACAAAAAAAGATGCAGAGCTTTCAGACCTCAAATAATGCAAAGAAAACAAGTTCATATTCATAAAGTTTTAAGAGTTCAGAAATAATTAATATTTGGTGGAATAACCCTGGTTGGTTTTTAATCAGTTTTTTTTCATGCATCTTGGCATCATGTTCTCCTCCACCAGTCTTACACACTGCTTTTGGATAACTTTATGCTGCTTTACTCCTGGTGCAAAAATTCAAGCAGTTCAGTTTGGTGGTTTGATGGCTTGTGATCATCCATCTTCCTCTTGATTATATTCCAGAGGTTTTTAATTTGGTAAAATCAAAGAAACTCTATACGTTAAAAAAAAAAAATCTATACGTTTGAAATTTCATGATATATCGCTTATCCTTTATTCTCTGCTTCTCGATACCTTGATCATGTGCTCCTGGACGCAGGCCGGCTCACTGCTTCCCAGAATGCTCAGCAGCTCGTCGTCGGAGATGAAGAAGAAGCGAGGGAAGGCATTGCGTTTGGAGTCCAGGTAATCGTTCAGACTCTTCTGGCAGCGCTCCAATCCATCACTCAGGTTCTGCAGGTCGGACAGGCGATTTGGAACCAGACAGCACCTCTTAATTCCTGGATCCCTCACCGTGTCTGACATGATCTGAGGACAAGAGAACAACCGTAAGTGGTGAGACTCACCATGAGCCAGATTCTGATTGGCTAACAGCACTGTGAGGTAGAAGAAGAACAACAGCTAAAAACATTTTAAAATAAAGACATTTTTACACTAATAACAGTCTTTACAACATGTGTAATAATGCCCTGCTAAGTGCAGTTCAGACACTGACCTAGTCTTAGAGTCTCTGTAAAACACCAAATCCACCGGAGATCCTATTTAAACCTATAGTTACACACAGAGGTGGGCAGTCCAGATCCAGAAAGTAAAAATCCATTTTTCAAAAATGATTTTTTTTTTTACTTTTAACTAGTGTAAACAGAACTGTTCTAAACATCTCTACACCTACTTATCTCAATAGTACTTGGCTGGTGGTGGTTTTCCTCCATAGACTAATTCTAACCATTTGTTTCTTAGCTGTGAATTACTGGGTAAAGTATATAAACACTGATGTGTTATTCACACAAATAACACAGGAATGAACTGCATGCTGTTCCTAGCGCTGTTAGTTATCATCTATCTGATGAGACGGAGTCGCCGCCCGGCTTCAGCTCTGCCTGTGGGCGGTCCCGAGCCGAGGTGGGCGGGGCCATGAATACTAATTCACGGGTTGATGTAGACACGGTGCTTTTCCTGATCGACTGGTTTTTCTGAATATTTTCCTTTACCAGCTGCTGCAGAGAATGAGGAAGAGTTTCATGTTTAAATCTTTCTGTAAAGCACTTTGAGTTGCCTCTGTGTGTAAAAGGTGCTATACAAATAAACTTTCTAGACATTAGAGACAGTTACTCAAACAAAAGCAAGATTAACTATTTTTAAGCTCCCTGATTTCAGCAGAAATAATGATTAAACGTGTGCCTTTTGTCATACTTTTGTCTGTATGGTGTACCTTTTTAAACATTTTATCAATGTGGTCAAACTTCTTGGCTTCTTCTGGCAGCTGAGATCGGATATCTCCTCCAATGAAGATGCTCTCCAGGTACATCCACTTCCTCTGCACCAACATCCACACCTGGAGAGATTCAGAAGAGGACAATATCCCATAATAAGTATCAGTTCTCATAATTTTCACATATTTCCCAATTAACCCACCCAGACTCTGACTCTGTTGATGATGTTGAAGCAGCATGACGAACTGTACTCTCTCTCAGACTCCGGCTGCTGATGCAGGATCAGCATGACCTACTGTACTCTCTCTCTCTCTCTCTCTGTGACTCTGGCTGCTGATGCTGAAGCAGCATGACCTACTGTACTCTCTCTCTCTCTCTCTCAGACTCTGGCTGCTGATGGAGAAGCAGCATGACGAACTGTACTCTCTCTCAGACTCCGGCTGCTGATGGAGAAGCAGCATGATCTACTGTACTCTCTCTCTCTCTCTCTCTCAGACTCTGGCTGCTGATGGAGAAGCAGCATGACCAACTGTACTCTCTCTCTCTCTCTCTCAGACTCCGGCTGCTGATGGAGAAGCAGCATGATCTACTGTACTCTCTCCCCCTCTCTCTCTCTCTCAGACTCCGGCTGCTGATGCTGAAGCAGCATGACCTACTGTACTCTCTCTCTCTCTCTCTCTCTCTCAGACTCCGGCTGCTGATGGAGAAACAGCATGACCTACTGTACTCTCTCTCTCTCTCAGACTCCGGCTGCTGATGGAGAAACAGAATGACCTACTGTACTCTCTCTCTCTCTCTCTCAGACTCTGGCTGCTGATGGAGAAACAGCATGACCTACTGTACTCTCTCTCTCTCTCTCTCAGACTCCGGCTGCTGATGGAGAAGCAGCATGACCTATTGTACTCTCTCAGACTCCGAAGGAACATGAACTACTGTACTCTCTCTCTCAGACTCCGGCTGCTGATGGAGAAGCAGCATGCCCTACTGTACTCTCTCTCAGACTCTGGCTGCTGATGGAGAAGCAGCATGATCTACTGTACTCTCTCTCTCTCTCTCTCAGACTCCGGCTGCTGATGGAGTAGCAGCATGATCTACTGTACTCTCTCTCTCTCTCTCTCTCTCTCTCTCTATCAGACCCAGATATATACCTTTTTCACACGTTCGTGTTGGTTTTAAGTAGCATTAAGGGATTTACCGTTGTGTTCTAATACATCACATGAATACATATTAATTACATATTAAATGGTAAGAAAATATAAAAAAATAAGAAAATATACCTCAATAACTTCACTGATGAGAGACAGGTTCTTCTCCCACTGCTGGATGACGTTCAGGAACGGCCCGATGAAGCGACTACCCGCCATGCTCTGCAGGTTCACGGCATTATCATCCAGATTCTGCTGAATCTCGTCCACAGAACCCAGGATGTAGCCGCGCTCCTGAGTGCCTTTAAAGTAGCGCTGCACGCTGAACTTCATCACCTCCCACGTGTCCACCACCTCCTTCACACCCTGTGGAGAACCAATCAAAGACCAATCTTTCAATAAATAAAGTCTGTAACTTTAACAATAATACTAATATCAAATACTAATATTACCAAACACACGACAGGAAGTGTTCTTCTGCCAAGTGAATTACTAAATATATTTATTAATTTAGTAATTTAATATTCACCAATGTAAAAAAACTATTTTTTTTATAAAGTTGGAAAAATTTAATTTTAGAAAAAAAAAATAGAAAAATAAAAGACAAAATATAAAAGAGAGAGAGCAAACAACACAAGCAAACAATAAAACAAAAACGGAAACAACAAAGAAACACAGAGTACATAAAGACTGGCAGAAAGAAAGAAACAAGCAACCCGACTGACGAAAAACGCACAGGAACCCACAAGAAACACTGAAACAAGAGACTATATATATACACATTGAAGTGACAAGAAACACCTGGGACAGGAAACAAGGGGGCAAATCTTAAAATGAACACAGCCAAAAAATGAGACACGGGAAGAACAGGGCCACCTGCAGGGAAAGGGTAAATAGACAAATAGGAGGGCAGGAAAACAGAGAGAAAAAGAGAAGAGACACATAATAGAACAAGAATATGATGAAGTCCTTTTAAAAAATGAATATTAAAATGATTATTGAAAAGATCTGGTCTTTTTGTGCATATCTGGGAATCTATTTTGTTTGTTTTATCTTTTGTTTGTGTACCATTGTGCTTTGTTCTGCTGCTGTATTTGTTTTGTAATAATTCTAATGCATTCTTAAAATGTACCCCAAAAATATCCCATAAAAATAACTTTTCTTTTTAAAAAATGCAAAAAATTACACATTAGAAATGAAAATGATCGATGTAACAGCAGATTTACCTTCTCTATGCTGAGCTCTTTGACAGCGGAGGTGACGATGTCTCCGATGACGTTTCCATGCTTCTGCAGCTCCATGGCGAACATGTTCTCCAGTGTGAATGTCTCTGGGTTCATCTCAAAGCTGGTACCAGTGCGCTCCATCAGCTCCTTCCAGTGCCTGAGAGGAAACAACCAATCAAATAAACAATGCTGTGTTTTTAAAGAGTTGCACTGGGCACTGATGAGATAAATGTATGGTTAGAATAACACGGCTTAAAGATATAAATTCATCATTAGAATAGCAGTGCTGTGGTAAATTTACAATTTTAATAGCACTGCTGGGGTAAATGTATGAATAGAACAGAACTGGTGTGGTAAATGTATGATTAGAATAGCACTGCTGAGGTAAATGTATGATTAGAATGGAACTGCTGAGATGAATTTATAATTAGGATAGCACTGCTGAAGGGAAATATATGATTAGAATAGCACTGTTGAGGTAAATGTATAATTAGAATAGCACTGCTGAGGTAAAAGCATGATTAGAATAGCACTGCTAAGGTACATTTATGATTTGAATAGCACTGTCGATGTAAATTCATGATTAAAACAACACTGCTGAGGTAACTTTATGATTTGGATAGCATAGCTGAGGTAAATGTGTGATTAGAAAGAACTGTTGAGGTAAATGCATGATTAGAATAGCACTGCTAAGGTACATTTATGATTTGAATAGCACTGTCGATGTAAATTCATGATTAAAACAACACTGCTGAGGTAACTTTATGATTTGCATAGCATAGCTGAGGTAAATATGTGATTAGAAAGAACTGTTGAGGTAAATGCATGATTAGAATAGCACTGCTAAGGTACATTTATGATTTGAATAGCACTGTCGATGTAAATTCATGATTAAAACAACACTGCTGAGGTAACTTTATGATTTGCATAGCATAGCTGAGGTAAATATGTGATTAGAAAGAACTGTTGAGGTAAATGCATGATTAGAATAGCACTGCTAAGGTACATTTATGATTTGAATAGCACTGTCGATGTAAATTCATGATTAAAACAACACTGCTGAGGTAACTTTATGATTTGCATAGCATAGCTGAGGTAAATGTGTGATGAGAAAGAACTGTTGAGGTAAAAGCATGATTAGAATAGCACTGCTAAGGTACATTTATGATTTGAATAGCACTGTCGATGTAAATTCATGATTAAAACAACACTGCTGAGGTAACTTTATGATTTGCATAGCATAGCTGAGGTAAATGTGTGATTAGAAAGAGCTGTTGAGGTAAATGCATGATTAGAATAGCACTGCTAAGGTACATTTATGATTTGAATAGCACTGTCGATGTAAATTCATGATTAAAACAACACTGCTGAGGTAACTTTATGATTTGCATAGCATAGCTGAGGTAAATGTGTGATTAGAAAGAACTGTTGAGGTAAATGCATGATTAGAATAGCACTGCTAAGGTACATTTATGATTTGAATAGCACTGTCGATGTAAATTCA
Source organism: Astyanax mexicanus (assembly GCF_023375975.1). Classification (NCBI taxonomy): domain Eukaryota; kingdom Metazoa; phylum Chordata; class Actinopteri; order Characiformes; family Acestrorhamphidae; genus Astyanax; species Astyanax mexicanus. Next base: position 36,307,964 of record NC_064429.1, read on the forward strand.
TGATTAAAACAACACTGCTGAGGTAACTTTATGATTTGCATAGCATAGCTGAGGTAAATGTGTGATTAGAAAGAACTGTTGAGGTAAAAGCATGATTAGAATAGCACTGCTAAGGTACATTTATGATTTGAATAGCACTGTCGATGTAAATTCATGATTAAAACAATACTGCTGAGGTAACTTTATGATTTGCATAGCATAGCTGAGGTAAATGTGTGATTAGAAAGAACTGTTGAGGTAAATGCATGATTAGAATAGCACTGCTAAGGTACATTTATGATTTGAATAGCACTGTCGATGTAAATTCATGATTAAAACAACACTGCTGAGGTAACTTTATGATTTGCATAGCATAGCTGAGGTAAATGTGTAATTAGAAAGAACTGTTGATGTAAATGTATGATTAGAATAGCACTGCTGAGATAAATGTATGAATAGAACAGAACTGGTGTGGTAAATGTATGATTAGAAAAGCACTACTGAGGTAAATTTATAATTAGAATAGTACTACTGCGGTAAATGTATGATTAGGATAGCACTGCTGAGGTAAATGTATGATTAGAATAGCAGTGCTGAAGTAAATGCATGATTAGAAAGAACTGTTGAGGTAAATGTATGATTAGAACAGCAGTGCTGAAGTAAATGCATGATTAGAATAGCACTGCTGTGGTAAATGTATGATTACAATAGCTCAAATAAGATTTATTGCCCTAAAATGAGCTTAAAATGTGACTTGCTCAGTTTTATGCACGGTACCTGTCCCTCAGCGCCTCGTTCTTCAGGTCCAGCAGTAGGGGCAGAGACTCCTTGAACTCCTTCATGCGTCCCTCGAGGAAGAAGGCTACGGGCATCGCCCTCACGTCCTTCGGCAGCTTCCTCAGACTCTTAATGAAGCCCTCCGTGCCCTCCTGCAGCAGCTGGATGTTCAGATTCACCCACAGAGTCTGAGACCACTCCGTCTTAGCAGCCTGCAAGATAAATACAGATAAACAGCACAATAAATACTAAATAAAGCGACTGCGCTTTATTGAAGGAAGGATGGATTGAGTTACGTATTGCAAGATTTTGAAAGGCCAACAACCTCCTTCCCTCAGTAAGAACATTGAAGATGGGTCATGGCTGGGTCTTCCAGCATGACAATGACCTGAGATGCACCCATTACTCTTTAACTAATGTTTGTAAAACATGGTTTCTTGCTCCATTAAAACAAATCTAATTTAATGCTTTTTAAGACCTTTTTAAGACTTCAATAAATATAATATAATTATATTTAATAATTGATATGTCATAATTTCTTTAGTTTTCTCCCCGGTAATGTTAGCTAACTTTCCGCTGACGTTAATATGTTAGTTAGCTCTCTGCTAACCATAGCTTTATCCCTGGTAACATTAGCAAGCTTGTTTAAGCTAACTAAAGTGAATATGTTGCCTAGCTTGCTTTTTTTAGTTAGAAGTTAGAATGTTAGCTAGTTCGCTGCTAAAGTTAATATGTTAGCTAGTTCGCTGCTAAAGTTAGTATGTTAGCTAGCTCGCCTCTAAAGTTTGTTAGCTTGCCACTAAAGTTAGTATTTTAGCGAGCTTGCCGCTAAAGTTAGTATGTTAGCTAGCTCGTCGCTAAAGTTAGTATGTTAGCTAGCTCGCCGCTAAAGTTAGTATGTTAGCTAGCTCGCCGCTAAAGTTTGCTAGCTTGCCACTAAAGTTAGTATTTTAGCTAGCTTGCCGCTAAAGTTAGTATGTTAGCTAGCTCGCCGCTAAAGTTAGTATGTTAGCTTGCTCGCCGCTAAAGTTTGCTAGCTTGCCACTAAAGTTAGTATTTTACCTAGCTAGCTGCTAATATTAGCTAGCTCTCTGTTAACCTTAATTTTCTCCAAGGATTAGATTTATGATGTTTACTATGGGTCACTATGTTCTCCCACTGGCATTAAACACACCATCTGAAAATTGAAAATGTAATACCTACAGCAAATTTACAGTAAATTTAACACAATTTAAGCCCTTAATTACCCATATTCTTAAATTTAAGACATTGCAAGACTTATTAAGGACCTGCAGGAACCCTGAAGCATGCCTAGCTGCTACTTTTATATACCTATGACCATGAAAATAAGTTATTGGAACACCTGAATTCAGTGATTTACGTATCGCAAGATTTCGCAAAGCCAACAACCTCCTTCCCTCAGTAAGAACATTGAAGGTGAGTTGGGGCTGGGCCTTCCAGCAAGACAATGACCCAAGACCCACCCAAGACACTTTCACTAATGTTTGTAGAAGCACCCAGCATGCATAGCTGCTACTTTTATACACCTGTGACCATGGAAATAAGTAATTGCAACACCTGAATTCAGTGATTTGAAGTGATCCTTACCCTAGTAATAACATTGAAAATGGGTTGTGGCTGGGTCTTCCAGCATGACAATGACCCGAGACACACCCAAGACACACCAAAGGGTTTCGGATGGGTGAGTGAGTAAAGTTCAGGCTGTATCTGGATTCAGTCTCACCTGCTGAGCTTTGTAGACCTCGTAGATCTGCCTCAGGGCTCTCATCTCCCGCTGGACGTTCAGAAGCTCTGGATACGTGGTGATTGGCAGGTCAAACAACTTCTCAGCACCAACCAGATCCTGACGACCCGCCTCTATCTTAGCCAGTTCTTCCTCATAGGTGGCCATCACGGTCAGGCCTGAGCGAGACAGGGGTTATTTAAAAGCTGGTTTATTGGCTTAAAGAAACAAATAACTTTAGTAGTTTAGTAGTTTCTAACAACTTGTAATAAAATAAAAAAAGTGTAACCCTGTTAAAATAATCATCCTGTAGCTGAGCCATTCTGTAGAGTCAGCCGACCCCTCCCACCTTTCTCTCTTTCCCCTCTCCCCACCCTCCTACCTTCACTCTCTACCTTGTGATACCGGGAATTTTGGTATCGATCCGATACCAAGTAAACGCAGGGCCAGTGTGGCCGATATCGATACTGATACCGATACTTTTTAATATTTAAGCTTTATAGATCCAAATGATCCAAATGTTTCACCAAACATTGTAAGTGATAACAAAATACTTTAGTATCACAATCAACATTTTTGTTTAGAAACAATGGAACAGTAACAAAACAAAGTTTAAATATAAAGTAAAAAAAATATAAAAAAAATAAAATAAAAATTCTCCCCTCACTAGACATCTTTTCTAGTTCTTTGTTTCTTTGTTTTAATAGAATTGTCATTTGGAAAAACAATAAAAAATAAGGAATTGTCTTCCTTTCAGTGCAATTCAAATGCAAGTTTTTCTTAAATAAACAGAGTGTAAAAAAATATCACTCAACACTAATCTCCTGAGGTAGAGGCGTGTCGACTCCAGGAGAGCGCTGAGTGGGCGGGGCCAGGCTGAGCCTACCTGCGTGGCGGTTTGGCTGGCTTTGCTGAGCCATGTGACGCATGTGCAGCAACAAGAGACCAGAGAGTAGACTGTGGTGAATCTCGTGCGAAGCTGTCAGTGCGTGCGCAGAGAAAAAAGCTTGAATATCGATATTTTTACACGAGTATTGCTCAATACCAATACCAGCGTTGGTATCGATATTATCGATATTTGGATCGATCCGCCCACCTCTACCTTGTACTCTCCCAGAGTGAGTGTGTTTAGAGCAGGTGCAGAGTCGCCATTTTCGGGTGCTGATTTTCAGTTAAAAACGCTGTTAAATCTTCTAAAAGAGACCTAAAATACTTTGTTTCTGTTCTGTTGGTGTATATGAGCCACAAGTTGGATAAACCCTCGTCTGTCTGTTCTATTTTGTGGAGAAACTTCGGTGAGTTCAAATAACACCAGATAAATACAGATTGTAAATGATTCAGTGATGTTTCTGTGTTAAAAAGAGCTTAAAATGTAAAAAAAAGAGAGTTAAAAAGTTATTAAAACAACCGAAGTGTAAATATGTTTTTGTCGAGTTAAAGTGTCCGTTTTTCCTGCTAAAGGTGTAGACTAATACTGCCCTACAAAGCAAAAAGGCAGTAACTGCACAGAGCACCAAACTGAGAAAAATGACCTTAAAGTTATCTTGTTGTCCAGCCCAAGTAGTTGTAGGTAGATTATTGGACATGAGGCAGTATTGTTACTCCATATAACCTTATTCTTTGCAGATATCAGTAATTTTAATATTTTTTTTATTTTACCCCTTTTTTACAGTTACTGTATTTTTGCTTTGTATTAATCCTACTTTCGAAAGTTCCATACCAAGTAAGAAGGCAGTAACTTAATATTCTTCAAAAAACTTTTTTGTCATAGCTAGGGTTTTGTTGTATTTGAGTTGTACTGATTGGAACCATTTGTATCCTGCAAGACAGTGTTGCCACAGCTAATGTAATTAAACCATTTAAGGTGTTAATAGTTCACTCAGATTTTTTTCTGGTGTTTATCACATCTAAAAAAATATAATATTTCCAAGCTGCATCAAGGGCCAAATGAGCAGCGTTCATATTTTTATATGGCCCTATTATGGGAGTGTACTTAGTGTGTATTCTTAGTTAATTTATGTTCATTAATCTCAAACACATCTGAATTATCTGCAATACATAATATACACTAGTTTTAACCTGGATGCAGTGAAATACAAGTTCATCGTCAAAGTTGTTTTTCAAGTTGATTTAAAATGTCATAGCCTACACAAACATACTTTTTCACGGAACCCCCTGTCACCTCAGACTCCGGACCTTCAGAACCTAATACACAAAAGTGATTAATGAAGTGAATACTCAGGATATTTTTTTTTAAAAAATAGATAGAAACGAGTAAATAAGCTTATTTGATATTAATTTAATAAATAGTTACATATACAACTGTCACAAAACAGGGGATAATGAAAGAACAACATTTTATTAAAAAGAACCTTCTGTACATTAATTCGGCCTATGACTAAAATATTGCTTTCATTAGGCCAACACAATAATAAATAAATACCTGTAATAAATAATAAATACATTTGCATCCTTTAAACATGCGTTTTAAATTAGATGAAACCAAACATAATATAAGTAATACACAAATCATTGTGAATATGTAGACTGATATATGTGATCAGGTGTAAATTATATGTCTAAAAAATTTTGTTTTTTATGTCACAAGAGGGCGAAAGAGCACACTAAAGGGCAAACGATGAAATACATACAGTAATCATTTTGATTTGGTCCATTATAACTTAAGGTAAGAGGCTATTTTTTTTCTTTTTTCATGTCTGAAATGGGATGGAAGAAAATGTGCATGACTTGGAGTTGCAGAAGTTAGATTGGGGTTACAGTCAGTTTTACAGAACTGTGTACAGAACCCCCCCTTCTTAACCCCTCCCAGCACAGATCTTTCTGTTGAGGGAGAAAACTCAGATATAAATATAAAGTTCAGCCGTGATATGTGAGGAGCCCAGCCGAGCACAGCACAGAGACCCGGCCACTCGGAGGGACAGTGCCGCTGTGCACACCGTGCTGCGGGCGCAGAAGGCTTGTTAGCCAGCTAGCTTCAGCACGGGTCCAGCACGGAGCCTCACTGTCACTAACACCGACTTACCGGATCTCCGCGCTCGCCGTGAACCTGATCCTAGAGTGAATTTGCGTGTATTGTAAAGTAAGACGTTTTCTTAGATACAGAACATATAATATAAAGTTAGGGAGGATAAACTAGTTTGTAGGGGTGGGGTGGAGAGTGGGAGGGGGCACGGAACGTCTCCGGACAGAAAACAGCTGATAGCGCTGACAGGAACTTTTGTGATACGTTTCTAATCAGTCATAATCATTCGCTGTTGTTACTTACCATACTCCGGATATTTTCTTTTTAATGCCAGTTCTACCATCTTTTTCCCTCTGGATTGGGCCATCGTAACAAGAAAGTGCAGTTTCACAGAGTAAAATTGCAGCGTCAAAAGAGTCCCGCGTGGTGTTCTCTATGGCAACAGTAACATCGCTGTGGCAACAGCGTAATTATTACGTGAAGTGATACAACAAAGAATGACAGTAACTGTCACGCTACAAGGCAAGAATACAGTAATGGCGTTTACTGCCTTTTTGCTTTGCTTTACTAGTAGTTTTTGTAGTTACTGTACAAACACCCACCAATTTTCTCCAAAACGACACACATTTGAGATGAGATATTTTGTTACATGACAAATAATGCTTTGAATGTTACAAAAAACACAATAACTCATTTTCGCCAAAAAATGCAGTTACTGCCTTTTTGCTTTGTAGGGCAGAATAGCGGTTAGCATTAGCGATAGCGGTTAGCATTAGCGTTAGCGATCGGCTTAAATGTGTAAATATGTATGTTAAGTGTCAAATATTGCTGTTAATTTAGTCAGAGACAAGTCTTGATGCATATGGTGTTCTACAGTTTGACTGATGTTAGTGCTATGTCGAACAGGTTGTTTTAATTGATGGGAAAAACGCGCGAACTTTTTGAGTCCAAGATGGCGAGCCAACCCAAGACTACATGTCCTAGAATACTGTGCGAGTGACGTCTGCAGCGTGAGCACGCAAACTGCACCGCTGAGAGAGAGAGAGAGTCAGACCACAGATAAGAGGAGCCAAGCACTTGATACACACGCACACAATCACTAGTCTACCAGGGTAGTGAAGATCTAAATACACATTTCACACACTTTGGGACAAAATTACACACACAAAGGGAAAAGAAGAGGAAGCCTGACAGAACATCGTTTAAACTCAAAGACTGTGACTAAAAGAACACCTTGATATTTATTATTTTTCCTTTGTATTACTGAAACTGGCCATTTTGTGTTTTTTTCCTTAATTGTTTATTTTCTATTTTTAACTGATCAGAGCCCCATTGAACTATTTTTCTTATTTTCATACCCCCCTTCTGCTACTCTAAAACATTTTATTTGTTTATTTTACCAAATACACTTACACAGTAACAACAAATCATTTGTTAATAAATCTAAATTGTTAATTTTTACCCTGTACACTGTGTCCTGTTGCAAATTCTGTCCAAGCCCTCCTTAACGTACCTAGAGCAAGATTTATACTGGTCCATTCCCTGAGATTAAACAGGCCAAATCTATGGGATACTTTCCCCTTAGTAAATGCCATTGTGATAAATCTATTGAAACTAAGTTGACGTAGCTACTAGGGGTGGGAATCGATTACTATCTCACGATTCGATTCGATTCCGATTTTGGGGGCCACGATTCGATTCAAAATCGATTTTTGATTCAAAACGATTTGAATTATAAAAATTTCTGCTTCTGGCTTATGAATCTTATTGAAAAAAAAACCCTCCATAATATACACTGGTCCTGGAGAAGGTAATGTGTTACAAAAACAATAAAATGTGCAGGAATGTGGGTCCTCAGTGACAGAGGAATCACTGGGATATCACAATGACGTTAATGAACAATAAATAAATAATAAATAACACTGCTTTATTACCAGGCTACTAGCGGTGGTGTGTAGGTGACGCTGCTGGGCTGATGTGATGATAGCAGTGGAGCGCTAAAGTTCAGGAGCAGCTGCTGATTAACTAGTTAATTTAAGGCCGTTGTATTTCTTCAGAAAGGGGGCAGGAGGTGGAGAAATTAATTCATATTGTCCATTCCTTAATTCCTCTGTGATGAGGAGCTGAAATTAGCTCTGATTAGCTTATTTTATTTTTCCGTTCCGCCTTAAATGCTGCAGCCTGCTGCCACCTGTAGCGTTATTTAAGGTGGAACTGGAAAGTTAGCTTGTTAGCTAGCTAACAGTTACTGAAACTAACTACTAGCGATCTTTTTTATGCTTGTTATGAAGCATTCTGCCATAAAACATTAAAACTACACGTTAATCTAATGTAATATAGTGCTTGTTCTGCCATCTTACCGGTGATTCTCAAACACCTACGCTCTGTGTGGGTCTGGAAGACCTCGGTTTGAAGGGACAAGCGGGTTGCCAGGTCCAACAAAAATACCCAGCCCAAAATCAGTCTAAAACCCGCCCCTCAGAATCGATTTTGGGACATTTTAAATCGATTCTGAATCGTAGTAAATGAGAATCAAGATTCTTATGTGAATCGATTTTTTGGCACACCTCTAGTAGCTACGGTGTTAATTAAACGTGTGCTACAAAAGTAAAAAGAAAACAAAACTAAAGCTTTAAAAAAGACTTATTTTTACCAGCTTTGACAATGACGATACATTACAATTCAATATATTGCGATCGCTTGATACTGCAAGCAAGACATTACATTACAGTAGATTGCGCTTTTGCTTTTAAACCGAAATTTTAGGAAAACTATTTTTAAGTGTAAAAAAAACGTTGTTTGTCAAAGTAGAACAGCGGGATTTATCGACAGGGTACGACACTGTTCAACAAAATAAACCACTGCCTGATTTATACTATACATATATTATAATATAAATAGATATATAGATTTTAGGGCTGAACGATATTGTAAGAAATTTGTATTGTGATATACCTTGTGGTTATTGTTGATATAAAAAATACAGTAATTTTACCAAATGTCATTGGACGTCAATGATCCAGCACATCATGATATTAATAAATAATACAATCTGTGTATCAATGATTTGAGTAAAATAAATGGTACCACTTTAAAATAAGGCTCCTTTGTAAAGGGCTTATAAATAGTTAATAAGGGGGTTTATTAATGGTTATAAATAAAGTTTTAAGACATTACCTCCTTGCCTCCCTGCTGCAACCCTGACATTAAACTCTTAAAGAGAGCAGAACAGTATCTGAGTCTACCTTTGTCCAGGTTGTCTCCCACAGCTCCTGGACCATGCATGTTAAAGCTCTCGGCGAAGATGGCTACCTCCTGCTTGTACTGCACT